>NW_027650041.1:0-188354 GCF_965287045.1 Carcharhinus amblyrhynchos | reverse complement strand
CCTGTTTCTCCCCCTCTGTTTCCAGACTCCTGTTTCTCCCCCTCTGTTTCCAGACTCCTGTTTCTGCCCATCTGTTTCCAGTCTCCTGTTTCTGCCCCTCTGTTTCCAGACTCCTGTTTCTCACCCTCTATTTCCAGACTCCTGTTTCTGCCCCTCTGTTTCCAGACTCCTGTTTCTGCCCCTCTGTTTCCAGACGCCTGTTTCTCCCCCTCTGTTTCCAGACTCCTGTTTCTCACCCTCTGTTTCCAGACTCCTGTTTCTCCCCCTCTGTTTCCAGACTCCTCTTTCTGCCCCTCTGTTTCCAGACTCCGGTTTCTGCCCCTCTGTTTCCAGACACCTGTTTCTGCCCCACTGTTTCCAGCCTCCTGTTTCTGCCCCTCTGTTTCCAGACTCCTGTTTCTCCCCCTCTGTTTGCAGACCCCTGTTTCTCCCCCTCTGTTTTCAGACTCCTGTTTCTGCCCCTCTGTTTCCAGACTCCTGTTTCTCCCCCTCTGATTCCAGACTCCTGTTTCTCCCCCTCTGTTTCCAGACTCCTGTTTCTCCCCCTCTGATTCCAGACTCCTGTTTCTGCCCCTCTGTTTCCAGACTCCTGTTTCTCACCCTCTGTTTCCAGTCTCCTCTTTCTGCCCCTCTGTTTCCAGCCTCCTGTTTCTGCCCCTCTGTTTCCAGTCTCCTGTTTCTCTCCGTCTGTTTCCAGACTCCTGTTTCTCCCCCTCTGTTTCCAGACTCATGTTTCTGCCCCTCTGTTTCCAGACTTCTGTTTCTCACCCTGTGTTGCCAGACTCCTGTTTCTGCCCCTCTGTTTCCAGCCTCCTGTTTCTCCCCCTCTGTTTCCACACTCCTGTTTCTGCCCCTCTGTTTCCAGCCTCCTGTTTCTCCCCCTCTGTTTCCAGACTCCTGTTTCTGCCCCTCTGTTTCCAGACTCCTGTTTCTGCCTCTCTGTTTACAGACTCCTGTTTCTCACCGTCTGTTTCCAGACTCCTGTTTCTGCCCCTCTGTTTCGAGCCTCCAGATTCTGCCCCTCTGTTTCCAGCCTCCTCTTTCTCACCCTCTGTTTCCTGACTCCTGTTTCTCCCCCTCTGTTTCCAGGCTCCTGTTTCTGCCCCTCTGTTTCCAGCCTCCTGTTTCTGCCCCTCTGTTCCCAGCCTCCTGTTTCTCCCCCTCTGTTTCCAGACTGCTGTTTCTCCCCCTCTGTTTCCAGACTCCTGTTTCTCCCCCTCTGTTTCCAGACTCCTGTTTCTGCCCCTCTGTTTCCAGCCTCCTGTTTCTGCCCCTCTGTTTCCAGCCTCCTGTTTCTCCCCCTCTGTTTCCAGACTGCTGTTTCTCCCCCTCTGTTTCCAGACTCCTGTTTCTCCCCCTCTGTTTCCAGACTCCTGTTTCTGCCCCTCTGTTTCCAGCCTCCTGTTTCTGCCCCTCTGTTTCCAGCCTCCTGTTTCTCCCCCTCTGTTTCCAGACTCCTGTTTCTCCTCCTCTGTTTTCAGACTCCTGTTTCTGCCCCTCTGTTTCCAGACTCCTGTTTCCCCGCCTCTGTTGCCAGACCCCTGTTTCTCCCCCCTCTGTTTCCAGGCTCCTGTTTCTGCCCCACTGTTTCCAGACTCCTCTTTGTGCCCCTCTGTTTCCAGCCTCCTGCTTCTCCCCCTCTGTTTCCAGACTCCTGTTTCTCCCCCTCTGTTTCCAGACTCCTGTTTCTGCCCCTTTGTTTCCAGACTCCTGTTTCTGCCCCTCTGTTTCCAGCCTCCTTTTTCTGCCCCTCTGTTTCCAGCCTCCAGTTTCTCCCCTTCTGTTTCCAGACTCCTGTTTCTCCTCCTCTGTTTACAGACTCCTGTCTCTCCCCATCTGTTTTCAGACTCCTGTTTCTGCCCCTCTGTTTCCAGGCTCCTTTTTCTCCCCCTCTGTTTCCAGACTCCTATTTCTGCCCCTGTGTTTCCAGACTCCGGTTTCTGCCCCTCTGTTTCCAGACTCCTGTTTCTCACCCTCTGTTTCCAGACTCCTGTTTCTCCCCATCAATTTCCAGACTCCTGTTTCTCCCCCTCTGTTTCCAGGCTCCTGTTTCTGCCGCTCTGTTTCCAGACTCCTCTTTCTCCCCCTCTGTTTCCAGACTCCTGTTTCTCCCCATCAATTTCCAGACTCCTGTTTCTCTCCCTGTGTTTTCAGACTCCTTTTTCTGCCCCTCTGTTTCCAGACTGCTGTTTCTCCCCCTCTGTTTCCAGACTCCTGTTTCTCCCCCTCTGTTTCCAGCCTCCTGTTTCTACCCCTCTGTTCCCAGACTCCTATTTCTGCCCCTCTGTTTCCAGACTCCTGTTTCTCACCATCTGTTTCCAGACTCCTGTTTCTCCCCCTCTGTTTCCAGACACCTGTTTCTGCCCCTCTGATTCCAGACTCTTGTTTCTCCCCCTCTGTTTCCAGACTCCTGTTTCTGCCCCTCTGTTTCCAGACTCCTGTATCTCCCCCTCTTTTTTCAGACTCCTTTTTCTGCCCCTCTGTTTCCAGACTGCTGTTTCTCCCCCTCTGTTTCCAGACTCCTGTTTCTCCCCCTCTGTTTCCAGACTGCTGTTTCTCCCCCTCTGTTTCCAGACTCCTGTTTCTCCCCCTCTGATTCCAGACTCCTGTTTCTCCCCCTCTGTTTTCAGACTCCTGTTTCTGCCCCTCTGTTTCCAGTCTCCTCTTTCTGCCCCTCTGTTTCCAGACTCCTGTTTCTCAACCTCTGTTTCCAGACTCCTGTTTCTCCCCATCAATTTCCAGACTCCTGCTTCCCCCCCTCTGTTTCCAGACTCCTGTTTCTCCCCCTCTGTTTGCAGACCCCTGTTTCTCCCCCTCTGTTTTCAGACTCCTGTTTCTGCCCCTCTGTTTCCAGACTCCTGTTTCTCCCCCTCTGTTTCCAGACTCCTGTTTCTCCCCCTCTGTTTCCAGACTCCTGTTTCTCCCCCTCTGTTTCCAGACTCCTGTTTCTCCCCCTCTGATTCCAGACTCCTGTTTCTGCCCCTCTGTTTCCCGACTCCTGTTTCTCACCCTCTGTTTCCAGTCTCCTCTTTCTGCCCCTCTGTTTCCAGCCTCCTGTTTCTGCCCCTCTGTTTCCAGTCTCCTGTTTCTCTCCGTCTGTTTCCAGACTCCTGTTTCTCCCCCTCTGTTTCCAGACTCATGTTTCTGCCCCTCTGTTTCCAGACTTCTGTTTCTCACCCTGTGTTGCCAGACTCCTGTTTCTGCCCCTCTGTTTCCAGCCTCCTGTTTCTCCAACTGTGTTTCCACACTCCTGTTTATGCCCCTCTGTTTCCAGCCTCCTGTTTCTCCCCCTCTGTTTCCAGACTCCTGTTTCTGGCCCTCTGTTTCCACACTCCTGTTTCTGCCTCTCTGTTTCCAGACTCCTGTTTCTCACCGTCTGTTTCCAGACTCCTGTTTCTGCCCCTCTGTTTCGAGCCTCCAGATTCTGCCCCTCTGTTTCCAGCCTCCTCTTTCTCACCCTCTGTTTCCTGACTCCTGTTTCTCCCCCTCTGTTTCCAGGCTCCTGTTTCTGCCCCCCTGTTTCCAGCCTCCTGTTTCTGCCCCTCTGTTTCCAGCCTCCTGTTTCTCCCCCTATGTTTCCAGACTGCTGTTTCTCCCCCTCTGTTTCCAGACTCCTGTTTCTCCCCATCTGTTTCCAGACTCCTGTTTCTGCCCCTCTGTTTCCTGCCTCATGTTTCTGCCCCTCTGTTTCCAGCCTCCTGTTTCTCCCCCTCTGTTTCCAGACTCCTGTTTCTCCCCCTCTGTTTCCAGACTCCTGTTTCTGCCCCTCTGTTTCCAGACTCCTGTTGATGCCCCTCTGTTTCCAGCCTCCTGTTTCTGCCCCTCTGTTTCCAGCCTCCTGTTTCTCCCCTTCTGTTTCCAGACTCCTGTTTCTCCTCCTCTGTTTACAGACTCCTGTTTCTCCCCATCTGTTTTCAGACTCCTGTTTCTGCCCCTCTGTTTCCAGACTCCTTTTTCTCCCCCTCTGTTTCCAGACTCCTATTTCTGCCCCTGTGTTTCCAGACTCCGGTTTCTGCCCCTCTGTTTCCAGACTCCAGTTTCTCACCCTCTGTTTCCAGACTCCTGTTCTCCCCATCAATTTCCAGACTCCTGTTTCTCCCCCTCTGTTTCCAGACTCCTGTTTCTGCCGCTCTGTTTCCAGACTCCTCTTTCTCCCCCTCTGTTTCCAGACTCCTGTTTCTCCCCATCAATTTCCAGACTCCTGTTTCTCCCCCTCTGTTTTCAGACTCCTTTTTCTGCCCCTCTGTTTCCAGACTGCTGTTTCTCCACCTCTGTTTTCAGACTCCTGTTTCTCCCCCTCTGATTCCAGACTCCTGTTTCTCCCCCTCTGTTTCCGGACTCCTGTTTCTCCCCCTCTGTTTTCAGACTCCTGTTTCTGCCCCTCTGTTTCCAGACTCCTGTTTCTCACCCTCTGTTTCCAGTCTCCTCTTTCTGCCCCTCAGTTTCCAGACTCCTGTTTCTCAACCTCTGTTTCCAGACTCCTGTTTCTCCCCATCAATTTCCAGACTCCTGCTTCCCCCCCTCTGTTTCCAGACTCCTGTTTCTCCCCCTCTGTTTCCAGCCTCCTGTTTCTACCCCTCTGTTCCCAGACTCCTATTTCTGCCCCTCTGTTTCCAGACTCCTGTTTCTCACCATCTGTTTCCAGACTCCTGTTTCTCCCCCTCTGTTTCCAGACTCCTGTTTCTGCCCCTCTGATTCCAGACTCTTGTTTCTCCCCCTCTGTTTCCAGACTCCTGTTTCTGCCCCTCTGTTTCCAGACTCCTGTTTCTCACCCTCTGTTTCCAGACTCCTGTTTCTGCCCCTCTGTTTCGAGCCTCCTGATTCTGCCCCTCTGTTTCCAGCCTCCTCTTTTTCACACTCTGTTTCCTGACTCCTGTTTCTCCCCCTCTGTTTCCAGGCTCCTGTTTCTGCCCCTCTGTTTCCAGCCTCCTGTTTCTCCCCCTCTGTTTCCAGAATGCTGTTTCTCCCCCTCTGTTTCCAGACTCCTGTTTCTCACCCTCTGTTTCCAGTCTCCTCTTTCTGCCCCTCTGTTTCCAGCCTCCTGTTTCTGCCCCTCTATTTCCAGTCTCCTGTTTCTCTCCCTCTGTTTCCAGACTCCTGTTTCTCCCCCTCTGTTTCCAGACTCCTGTTTCTGCCCCTCTGTTTCCAGACTCCTGTTTCTGCCCCTCTGTTTCCAGCCTCCTGTTTCTGCCCCTCTTTTTCCAGCCTCCTGTTTCTCCTCCTCTGTTTACAGGCACCTGTTTCTCCCCCTCTGTTTTCAGACTCCTGATTCTGCCCCTCTGTTTCCAGACTCCTGGTTTTCCCTCTCTGTTTCCAGCCTCCTGTTTCTGCCCCTCTGTTTCGAGACTCCTGTTTCTGCCCTTCTGTTTCCTGCCTCCTGCTTCTCCCCCTCTGTTTCCAGACTCCTGTTTCTCCCCCTCTGTTTCCAGTCTCCTGTTTCTGCCCCTCTGTTTCCAGACTCCTGTTTCTGCCCCTCTGTTTCCAGACTCCTGTTGATGCCCCTCTGTTTCCAGCCTCCTGTTTCTGCCCCTCTGTTTCCAGCCTCCTGTTTCTCCCCTTTTGTTTCCAGACTCCTGTTTCTCCTCCTCTGTTTACAGACTCCTGTTTCTCCCCATCTGTTTTCAGACTCCTGTTTCTGCCCCTCTGTTTCCAGACTCCTTTTTCTCCCCCTCTGTTTCCAGACTCCTATTTCTGCCCCTGTGTTTCCAGACTCCGGTTTCTGCCCCTCTGTTTCCAGACTCCTGCTTCTCCCCCTCTGTTTCCAGACTCCTGTTTCTCCCCCTCTGATTCCAGACTCCTGTTTCTGCCCCTCTGTTTCCCGACTCCTGTTTCTCACCCTCTGTTTCCAGTCTCCTCTTTCTGCCCCTCTGTTTCCAGCCTCCTGTTTCTGCCCCTCTGTTTCCAGTCTCCTGTTTCTCTCCGTCTGTTTCCAGACTCCTGTTTCTCCCCCTCTGTTTCCAGACTCATGTTTCTGCCCCTCTGTTTCCAGACTTCTGTTTCTCACCCTGTGTTGCCAGACTCCTGTTTCTGCCCCTCTGTTTCCAGCCTCCTGTTTCTCCAACTGTGTTTCCACACTCCTGTTTATGCCCCTCTGTTTCCAGCCTCCTGTTTCTCCCCCTCTGTTTCCAGACTCCTGTTTCTGGCCCTCTGTTTCCACACTCCTGTTTCTGCCTCTCTGTTTCCAGACTCCTGTTTCTCACCGTCTGTTTCCAGACTCCTGTTTCTGCCCCTCTGTTTCGAGCCTCCAGATTCTGCCCCTCTGTTTCCAGCCTCCTCTTTCTCACCCTCTGTTTCCTGACTCCTGTTTCTCCCCCTCTGTTTCCAGGCTCCTGTTTCTGCCCCCCTGTTTCCAGCCTCCTGTTTCTGCCCCTCTGTTTCCAGCCTCCTGTTTCTCCCCCTATGTTTCCAGACTGCTGTTTCTCCCCCTCTGTTTCCAGACTCCTGTTTCTCCCCATCTGTTTCCAGACTCCTGTTTCTGCCCCTCTGTTTCCAGCCTCATGTTTCTGCCCCTCTGTTTCCAGCCTCCTGTTTCTCCCCCTCTGTTTCCAGACTCCTGTTTCTCCCCCTCTGTTTCCAGACTCCTGTTTCTGCCCCTCTGTTTCCAGACTCCTGTTGATGCCCCTCTGTTTCCAGCCTCCTGTTTCTGCCCCTCTGTTTCCAGCCTCCTGTTTCTCCCCTTCTGTTTCCAGACTCCTGTTTCTCCTCCTCTGTTTACAGACTCCTGTTTCTCCCCATCTGTTTTCAGACTCCTGTTTCTGCCCCTCTGTTTCCAGACTCCTTTTTCTCCCCCTCTGTTTCCAGACTCCTATTTCTGCCCCTGTGTTTCCAGACTCCGGTTTCTGCCGCTCTGTTTCCAGACTCCTCTTTCTCCCCCTCTGTTTCCAGACTCCTGTTTCTCCCCATCAATTTCCAGACTCCTGTTTCTCCCCCTCTGTTTTCAGACTCCTTTTTCTGCCCCTCTGTTTCCAGACTGCTGTTTCTCCACCTCTGTTTTCAGACTCCTGTTTCTCCCCCTCTGTTTCCGGACTCCTGTTTCTCCCCCTCTGTTTTCAGACTCCTGTTTCTCACCCTCTGTTTCCAGACTCCTGTTTCTCACCCTCTGTTTCCAGCCTCCTGTTTCTGCCCCTCTGTTTCGAGACTCCTGTTTCTGCCCTTCTGTTTCCTGCCTCCTGCTTCTCCCCCTCTGTTTCCAGACTCCTGTTTCTCCCCCTCTGTTTCCAGTCTCCTGTTTCTGCCCCTCTGTTTCCAGACTCCTGTTTCTGCCCCTCTGTTTCCAGACTCCTGTTGATGCCCCTCTGTTTCCAGCCTCCTGTTTCTGCCCCTCTGTTTCCAGCCTCCTGTTTCTCCCCTTTTGTTTCCAGACTCCTGTTTCTCCTCCTCTGTTTACAGACTCCTGTTTCTCCCCATCTGTTTTCAGACTCCTGTTTCTGCCCCTCTGTTTCCAGACTCCTTTTTCTCCCCCTCTGTTTCCAGACTACTATTTCTGCCCCTGTGTTTCCAGACTCCGGTTTCTGCCCCTCTGTTTCCAGGCTCCTGTTTCTCACCCTCTGTTTCCAGACTCCTGTTTCTCCCCATCAATTTCCAGACTCCTGTTTCTCCCCCTCTGTTTCCAGACTCCTGTTTCTGCCGCTCTGTTTCCAGACTCCTCTTTCTCCCCCTCTGTTTCCAGACTCCTGTTTCTACCCCTCTGTTCCCAGACTCCTATTTCTGCCCCTCTGTTTCCAGACTCCTGTTTCTCACCATCTGTTTCCAGACTCCTGTTTCTCCCCCTCTGTTTCCAGACTCCTGTTTCTGCCCCTCTGATTCCAGACTCTTGTTTCTCCCCCTCTGTTTCCAGACTCCTGTTTCTGCCCCTCTGTTTCCAGACTCCTGTTTCTCACCCTCTGTTTCCAGACTCCTGTTTCTCCCCCTCTGTTTCGAGCCTCCTGATTCTGCCCCTCTGTTTCCAGCCTCCTCTTTTTCACACTCTGTTTCCTGACTCCTGTTTCTCCCCCTCTGTTTCCAGGCTCCTGTTTCTGCCCCTCTGTTTCCAGCCTCCTGTTTCTCCCCCTCTGTTTCCAGAATGCTGTTTCTCCCCCTCTGTTTCCAGACTCCTGTTTCTCACCCTCTGTTTCCAGTCTCCTCTTTCTGCCCCTCTGTTTCCAGCCTCCTGTTTCTGCCCCTCTATTTCCAGTCTCCTGTTTCTCTCCCTCTGTTTCCAGACTCCTGTTTCTCCCCCTCTGTTTCCAGACTCCTGTTTCTGCCCCTCTGTTTCCAGACTCCTGTTTCTGCCCCTCTGTTTCCAGCCTCCTGTTTCTGCCCCTCTTTTTCCAGCCTCCTGTTTCTCCTCCTCTGTTTACAGGCACCTGTTTCTCCCCCTCTGTTTTCAGACTCCTGATTCTGCCCCTCTGTTTCCAGACTCCTGGTTTTCCCCCTCTGTTTCCAGCCTCCTGTTTCTGCCCCTCTGTTTCGAGACTCCTGTTTCTGCCCTTCTGTTTCCTGCCTCCTGCTTCTCCCCCTCTGTTTCCAGACTCCTGTTTCTCCCCCTCTGTTTCCAGTCTCCTGTTTCTGCCCCTCTGTTTCCAGACTCCTGTTTCTGCCCCTCTGTTTCCAGACTCCTGTTGATGCCCCTCTGTTTCCAGCCTCCTGTTTCTGCCCCTCTGTTTCCAGCCTCCTGTTTCTCCCCTTTTGTTTCCAGACTCCTGTTTCTCCTCCTCTGTTTACAGACTCCTGTTTCTCCCCATCTGTTTTCAGACTCCTGTTTCTGCCCCTCTGTTTCCAGACTCCTTTTTCTCCCCCTCTGTTTCCAGACTCCTATTTCTGCCCCTGTGTTTCCAGACTCCGGTTTCTGCCCCTCTGTTTCCAGACTCCTGCTTCTCCCCCTCTGTTTCCAGACTCCTGTTTCTCCCCCTCTGATTCCAGACTCCTGTTTCTGCCCCTCTGTTTCCCGACTCCTGTTTCTCACCCTCTGTTTCCAGTCTCCTCTTTCTGCCCCTCTGTTTCCAGCCTCCTGTTTCTGCCCCTCTGTTTCCAGTCTCCTGTTTCTCTCCGTCTGTTTCCAGACTCCTGTTTCTCCCCCTCTGTTTCCAGACTCATGTTTCTGCCCCTCTGTTTCCAGACTTCTGTTTCTCACCCTGTGTTGCCAGACTCCTGTTTCTGCCCCTCTGTTTCGAGACTCCTGTTTCTGCCCTTCTGTTTCCTGCCTCCTGCTTCTCCCCCTCTGTTTCCAGACTCCTGTTTCTCCCCCTCTGTTTCCAGTCTCCTGTTTCTGCCCCTCTGTTTCCAGACTCCTGTTTCTCACCCTCTGTTTCCAGACTCCTGTTTCGGCCCCTCTGTTTCCAGACTCCAGTTTCTGCCCCTCTGTTTCCAGACTCCTGTTTCTGCCCCTCTGTTTCCAGCCTCCTGTTTCTCCCCCTCTGTTTCCAGACTCCTGTTTCTCCCCCTCTGTTTCCAGACTCCCCTTTGTGCCCCTCTGTTTCCAGCCTCCTGTTTCTCCCCCTCTGTTTCCAGACTCCTGTTTCTCCCCCTCTGTTTCCAGACTCCTGTTTCTGCCCCTCTGTTTCCAGACTCCTGTTTCTGCCCCTCTGTTTCCAGCCTCCTGTTTCTGCCCCTCTGTTTCCAGCCTCCTGTTTCTCCCCTTCTGTTTCCAGACTCCTGTTTCTCCTCCTCTGTTTACAGACTCCTGTTTCTCCCCATCTGTTTTCAGACTCCTGTTTCTGCCCCTCTGTTTCCAGGCTCCTTTTTCTCCCCCTCTGTTTCCAGACTCCTATTTCTGCCCCTGTGTTTCCAGACTCCGGTTTCTGCCCCTCTGTTTCCAGACTCCTGTTTCTCACCCTCTGTTTCCAGACTCCTGTTTCTCCCATTCAATTTCCAGACTCCTGTTTCTCCCCCTCTGTTTCCAGACTCCTGTTTCTGCCGCTCTGTTTCCAGACTCCTCTTTCTCCCCCTCTGTTTCCAGACTCCTGTTTCTCCCCATCAATTTCCAGACTCCTGTTTCTCTCCCTCTGTTTTCAGACTCCTTATTTCTGCCCCTCTGTTTCCAGACTGCTGTTTCTCCCCCTCTGTTTCCAGACTCCTGTTTCTCCCCCTCTGTTTCCAGCCTCCTGTTTCTACCCCTCTGTTCCCAGTCTCCTATTTCTGCCCCTCTGTTTCCAGACTCCTGTTTCTCACCATCTGATGCCAGAGTCCTGTTTCTACCCCTCTGTTTCCAGCCTCCTGTTTCTCCCCCCCTGTTTCCAGACTCCTGTTTCTCACCCTCTGTTTCCTGGCTCCTGTTTCTGCCCCACTGTTTCCAGACTCCTCTTTCTGCCCCTCTGTTCCCAGCCTCCTGTTTCTCCCCCTCTGTTTCCAGACTCCTGTTTCTCCCCCTCTGTTTCCAGACTCCTGTTTCTGCCCCTCTGTTTCCAGCCTCCTGTTTCTGCCCCTCTGTTTCCAGATTCCTGTTTCTCCCCCTCTGTTTGCAGACCCCTGATTCTCCCCCTCTGTTTTCAGACTCCTGTTTCTGCCCCTCTGTTTCCAGACTCCTGTTTCTCCCCCTCTGTTTCCAGACTCCTGTTTCTCCCCCTCTGTTTCCAGACTCCTGTTTCTGCCCCTCTGTTTCCAGATTCCTGTTTCTCCCCCTCTGTTTCCAGACTCCTGTTTCTGCCCCTCTGTTTCCAGACTCCTGTTTCTCACCCTTTGTTTCCAGTCTCCTCTTTCTGCCCCTCTGTTTCCAGCCTCCTGTTTCTGCCCCTCTATTTCCAGTCTCCTGTTTCTCTCCCTCTGTTTCCAGACTCCTGTTTCTCCCCCTCTGTTTCCAGACTCCTGTTTCTGCCCCTCTGTTTCCAGACTCCTGTTTCTGCCCCTCTGTTTCCAGCCTCCTGTTTCTGCCCCTCTTTTTCCAGCCTCCTGTTTCTCCTCCTCTGTTTACAGGCTCCTGTTTCTCCCCCTCTGTTTTCAGACTCCTGATTCCGCCCCTCTGTTTCCAGACTCCTGTTTCTCCTCCACTGTTTCCAGACTCCTGCTTCTCCCCCTCTGTTTCCAGCCTCCTGTTTCTGCCCCTCTGTTTCGAGACTCCTGTTTCTGCCCCTCAGTTTCCTGCCTCCTGTTTCTCCCCCTCTGTTTCCCGACTCCTGTTTCTCCCCCTCTGTTTCCAGACTCCTGTTTCTGCCCCTCTGTTTCCAGTCTCCTGTTTCTGCCCCTCTGTTTCCAGACTCCTGTTTCTCACCCTCTGTTTCCAGACTCCTGTTTCTGCCCCTCTGTTTCCAGACTCCTGTTTCTGCCCCTCTGTTTCCAGCCTCCTGTTTCTCCCCCTCTGTTTCCAGACTCCTGTTTCTCCCCCTCTGTTTCCAGACTCCTGTTTCTGCCCCTCTGTTTCCAGCCTCCTGTTTCTGCCCCTCTATTTCCAGTCTCCTGTTTCTCTCCCTCTGTTTCCAGACTCCTGTTTCTCCCCCTCTGTTTCCAGACTCCTGTTTCTGCCCCTCTGTTTCCAGACTCCTGTTTCTGCCCCTCTGTTTCCAGCCTCCTGTTTCTGCCCCTCTGTTTCCAGACGCCTGTTTCTCCCCCTCTGTTTCCAGACTCCTGTTTCTCACCCTCTGTTTCCAGACTCCTGTTTCTCCCCCTCTGTTTCCAGACTCCTGTTTCTGCCCCTCTGTTTCCAGACTCCGGTTTCTGCCCCTCTGTTTCCAGACACCTTTTTCTGCCCCACTGTTTCCAGCCTCCGGTTTCTGCCCCTCTGTTTCCAGACTCCTGTTTCTCCCCCTCTGTTTGCAGACCCCTGTTTCTCCCCCTCTGTTTCCAGACTCCTGTTTCTCCCCCGCTGTTTCCAGACTCCTGTTTCTCCCCCTCTGTTTCCAGCCTCCTGTTTCTCCCCCTCTGATTCCACACTCCTGTTTCTGCCCCTCTGTTTCCAGCCTCCTGTTTCTCCCCCTCTGTTTCCAGCCTCCTGTTTCTCCCCCTCTGTTTCCAGACTCCTGTTTCTCCCCCTCTGTTTCCAGACTCCTGTTTCTGCCCCTCTGTTTCCAGACTCCTGTTTCTGCCCCTCTGTTTCCAGCCTCCTGTTTCTCCCCTTCTGTTTCCAGACTCCTGTTTCTCCTCCTCTGTTTACAGACTCCTGTTTCTCCCCATCTGTTTTCAGACTCCTGTTTCTGCCCCTCTGTTTCCAGGCTCCTTTTTCTCCCCCTCTGTTTCCAGACTCCTATTTCTGCCCCTGTGTTTCCAGACTCCGGTTTCTGCCCCTCTGTTTCCAGACTCCTGTTTCTCACCCTCTGTTTCCAGACTCCTGTTTCTCCCCATCAATTTCCAGACTCCTGTTTCTCCCCCTCTGTTTCCAGACTCCTGTTTCTGCCGCTCTGTTTCCAGACTCCTCTTTCTCCCCCTCTGTTTCCAGACTCCTGTTTCTCCCCATCAATTTCCAGACTCCTGTTTCTCTCCCTCTGTTTTCAGACTCCTTTTTTCTGCCCCTCTGTTTCCAGACTGCTGTTTCTCCCCCTCTGTTTCCAGACTCCTGTTTCTCCCCCTCTGTTTCCAGCCTCCTGTTTCTACCCCTCTGTTCCCAGTCTCCTATTTCTGCCCCTCTGTTTCCAGACTCCTGTTTCTCACCATCTGATGCCAGAGTCCTGTTTCTACCCCTCTGTTTCCAGCCTCCTGTTTCTCCCCCACTGTTTCCAGACTCCTGTTTCTCACCCTCTGTTTCCTGGCTCCTGTTTCTGCCCCACTGTTTCCAGACTCCTCTTTCTGCCCCTCTGTTCCCAGCCTCCTGTTTCTCCCCCTCTGTTTCCAGACTCCTGTTTCTCCCCCTCTGTTTCCAGACTCCTGTTTCTGCCCCTCTGTTTCCAGCCTCCTGTTTCTGCCCCTCTGTTTCCAGACTCCTGTTTCTCCCCCTCTGTTTCCAGACTCCTGTTTCTCCCCCTCTGTTTCCAGACTCCTGTTTCTGCCCCTCTGTTTCCAGATTCCTGTTTCTCCCCCTCTGTTTCCAGACTCCTGTTTCTGCCCCTCTGTTTCCAGACTCCTGTTTCTCACCCTTTGTTTCCAGTCTCCTCTTTCTGCCCCTCTGTTTCCAGCCTCCTGTTTCTGCCCCTCTATTTCCAGTCTCCTGTTTCTCTCCCTCAGTTTCCAGACTCCTGTTTCTCCCCCTCTGTTTCCAGACTCCTGTTTCTGCCCCTCTGTTTCCAGACTCCTGTTTCTGCCCCTCTGTTTCCAGCCTCCTGTTTCTGCCCCTCTTTTTCCAGCCTCCTGTTTCTCCTCCTCTGTTTACAGGCTCCTGTTTCTCCCCCTCTGTTTTCAGACTCCTGATTCTGCCCCTCTGTTTCCAGACTCCTGTTTCTCCCCCGCTGTTTCCAGACTCCTGCTTCTCCCCCTCTGTTTCCAGCCTCCTGTTTCTGCCCCTCTGTTTCGAGACTCCTGTTTCTGCCCCTCAGTTTCCAGCCTCCTGTTTCTCCCCCTCTGTTTCCAGACTCCTGTTTCTCCCCCTGTGTTTCCAGACTCCTGTTTCTGCCCCTCTGTTTCCAGTCTCCTGTTTCTGCCCCTCTGTTTCCAGACTCCTGTTTCTCACCCTCTGTTTCCAGACTCCTGTTTCTGCCCCTCTGTTTCCAGACTCCTGTTTCTGCCCCTCTGTTTCCAGACGCCTGTTTCTCCCCCTCTGTTTCCAGACTCCTGTTTCTCACCCTCTGTTTCCAGACTCCTGTTTCTCCCCCTCTGTTTCCAGACTCCTGTTTCTGCCCCTCTGTTTCCAGACTCCGGTTTCTGCCCCTCTGTTTCCAGACACCTGTTTCTGCCCCATTGTTTCCAGCCTCCGGTTTCTGCCCCTCTGTTTCCAGACTCCTGTTTCTCCCCCTCTGTTTGCAGACCCCTGTTTCTCCCCCTCTGTTTCCAGACTCCTGTTTCTCCCCCGCTGTTTCCAGACTCCTGTTTCTCCCCCTCTGTTTCCAGACTCCTGTTTCTCCCCCTCTGATTCCACACTCCTGTTTCTGCCCCTCTGTTTCCAGCCTCCTGTTTCTCCCCCTCTGTTTCCAGACTCCTGTTTCTGCCCCTCTGTTTCCAGACTCCTGTTTCTGCCTCTCTGTTTCCAGACTCCTGTTTCTGCCCCTCTATTTCGAGCCTCCTGATTCTGCCCCTCTGTTTCCAGCCTCCTCTTTCTCACCCTCTGTTTCCTGACTCCTGTTTCTCCCTCTCTGTTTCCAGGCTCCTGTTTCTGATCCTCTGTTTCCAGCCTCCTGTTTCTCCCCCTCTGTTTCCAGACTCCTGTTTCTCCCCCTCTGTTTCCAGTCTACTGTTTCTGCCCCTCTGTTTCCAGACTCCTGTTTCTGCCCCTCTGTTTCCAGCCTCCTGTTTCTGCCCCTCTGTTTCCAGCCTCCTGTTTCTCACCCTCTGTTTCCAGACTCCTGTTTCTCCTCCTCTGTTTTCAGACTCCTGTTTCTGCCCCTCTGTTTCCAGACTCCTGTTTCCCCCCCCTGTTTCCAGACTCCTGTTTCTCACCCTCTGTTTCCTGGCTCCTGTTTCTGCCCCACTGTTTCCAGACTCCTCTTTCTGCCCCTCTGTTTCCAGCCTCCTGTTTCTCCCCCTCTGTTTCCAGACTCCTGTTTCTCCCCCTCTGTTTCCAGACTCCTGTTTCTGCCCCTCTGTTTCCAGCCTCCTGTTTCTGCCCCTCTCTTTCCAGCCTCCTGTTTCTGCCCTTCTGTTTCCAGACTCCTGTTTCTCCCCCGCTGTTTCCAGACTCCTGTTTCTCCCCCTCTGTTTCCAGACTCCTGTTTCACCCCCTCTGATTCCACACTCCTGTTTCTGCCCCTCTGTTTCCAGCCTCCTGTTTCTCCCCCTCTGTTTCCAGACTCCTGTTTCTGCCCCTCTGTTTCCAGACTCCTGATTCTGCCTCTCTGTTTCCAGACTCCTGTTTCTGCCCCTCTGTTTCGAGCCTCCTGATTCTGCCCCTCTGTTTCCAGCCTCCTCTTTCTCACCCTCTGTTTCCTGACTCCTGTTTCTCCCTCTCTGTTTCCAGGCTCCTGTTTCTGCCCCTCTGTTTCCAGCCTCCTGTTTCTCCCCCTCTGTTTCCAGACTCCTGTTTCTCCCCCTCTGTTTCCAGTCTACTGTTTCTGCCCCTCTGTTTCCAGACTCCTGTTTCTGCCCCTCTGTTTCCAGCCTCCTGTTTCTGCCCCTCTGTTTCCAGCCTCCTGTTTCTCCCCCTCTGTTTCCAGACTCCTGTTTCTCCTCCTCTGTTTTCAGGCTCCTGTTTCTGCCCCTCTGTTTCCAGACTCCTTTTTCCCCCCCCTGTTTCCAGACTCCTGTTTCTCACCCTCTGTTTCCTGGCTCCTGTTTCTGCCCCACTGTTTCCAGACTCCTCTTTCTGCCCCTCTGTTTCCAGCCTCCTGTTTCTCCCCCTCTGTTTCCAGACTCCTGTTTCTCCCCCTCTGTTTCCAGACTCCTGTTTCTGCCCCTCTGTTTCCAGCCTCCTGTTTCTGCCCCTCTCTTTCCAGCCTCCTGTTTCTGCCCCTCTGTTTCCAGCCTCCTGTTTCTCCCCCTCTGTTTCCAGACTCCTGTTTCTCCCCCTCTGTTTGCAGACCCCTGTTTCTCCCCCTCTGTTTTCAGACTCCTGTTTCTGCCCCTCTGTTTCCAGACTCCTGTTTCTCCCCCTCTGTTTCCAGACTCCTGTTTCTCCCCCTCTGTTTCCAGACTCCTGTTTCTCCCCCTCTGTTTCCAGATTCCTGTTTCTCCCCCTCTGTTTCCAGACTCCTGTTTCTGCCCCTCTGTTTCCAGACTCCTGTTTCTCACCCTTTGTTTCCAGTCTCCTCTTTCTGCCCCTCTGTTTCCAGCCTCCTGTTTCTGCCCCTCTATTTCCAGTCTCCTGTTTCTCTCCGTCTGTTTCCAGACTCCTGTTTCCCCCCCCCTGTTTCCAGACTCCTGTTTCTCACCCTCTGTTCCCTGGCTCCTGTTTCTGCCCCACTGTTTCCAGACTCCTCTTTCTGCCCCTCTGTTTCCAGCCTCCTGTTTTTCCCCCTCTGTTTCCAGACGCCTGTTTCTCCCCCTCTGTTTCCAGACTCCTGTTTCTGCCCCTCTGTTTCCAGCCTCCTGTTTCTGCCCCTCTCTTTCCAGCCTCCTGTTTCTGCCCCTCTGTTTCCAGCCTCCTGTTTCTCCCCCTCTGTTTCCAGACTCCTGTTTCTCCCCCTCTGTTTGCAGACCCCTGTTTCTCCCCCTCTGTTTCAAGACTCCTGTTTCTCCCCCGCTGTTTCCAGACTCCTGTTTCTCCCCCTCTGTTTCCAGACTCCTGTTTCTCCCCCTCTGATTCCACACTCCTGTTTCTGCCCCTCTGTTTCCAGCCTCCTGTTTCTCCCCCTCTGTTTCCAGCCTCCTGTTTCTCCCCCTCTGTTTCCAGACTCCTGTTTCTCCCCCTCTGTTTCCAGACTCCTGTTTCTGCCCCTCTGTTTCCAGACTCCTGTTTCTGCCCCTCTGTTTCCAGCCTCCTGTTTCTGCCCCTCTGTTTCCAGCCTCCTGTTTCTCCCCTTCTGTTTCCAGACTCCTGTTTCTCCTCCTCTGTTTACAGACTCCTGTTTCTCCCCATCTGTTTTCAGACTCCTGTTTCTGCCCCTCTGTTTCCAGGCTCCTTTTTCTCCCCCTCTGTTTCCAGACTCCTATTTCTGCCCCTGTGTTTCCAGACTCCGGTTTCTGCCCCTCTGTTTCCAGACTCCTGTTTCTCACCCTCTGTTTCCAGACTCCTGTTTCTCCCCATCAATTTCCAGACTCCTGTTTCTCCCCCTCTGTTTCCAGACTCCTGTTTCTGCCGCTCTGTTTCCAGACTCCTCTTTCTCCCCCTCTGTTTCCAGACTCCTGTTTCTCCCCATCAATTTCCAGACTCCTGTTTCTCCCCCTCTGTTTTCAGACTCCTTTTTTCTGCCCCTCTGTTTCCAGACTGCTGTTTCTCCCCCTCTGTTTCCAGACTCCTGTTTCTCCCCCTCTGTTTCCAGCCTCCTGTTTCTACCCCTCTGTTCCCAGTCTCCTATTTCTGCCCCTCTGTTTCCAGACTCCTGTTTCTCACCATCTGATGCCAGAGTCCTGTTTCTACCCCTCTGTTTCCAGCCTCCTGTTTCTCCCCCCCTGTTTCCAGACTCCTGTTTCTCACCCTCTGTTTCCTGGCTCCTGTTTCTGCCCCACTGTTTCCAGACTCCTCTTTCTGCCCCTCTGTTCCCAGCCTCCTGTTTCTCCCCCTCTGTTTCCAGACTCCTGTTTCTCCCCCTCTGTTTCCAGACTCCTGTTTCTGCCCCTCTGTTTCCAGCCTCCTGTTTCTGCCCCTCTGTTTCCAGATTCCTGTTTCTCCCCCTCTGTTTGCAGACCCCTGATTCTCCCCCTCTGTTTTCAGACTCCTGTTTCTGCCCCTCTGTTTCCAGACTCCTGTTTCTCCCCCTCTGTTTCCAGACTCCTGTTTCTCCCCCTCTGATTCCAGACTCCTGTTTCTGCCCCTCTGTTTCCAGACTCCTGTTTCTCACCCTCTGTTTCCAGACTCCTGTTTCTCCCCCGCTATTTCCAGACTCCTGTTTCTCCCCCTCTGTTTCCAGACTCCTGTTTCTCCCCCTCTGATTCCACACTCCTGTTTCTGCCCCTCTGTTTCCAGCCTCCTGTTTCTCCCCCTCTGTTTCCAGACTCCTGTTTCTGCCCCTCTGTTTCCAGACTCCTGTTTCTGCCTCTCTGTTTCCAGACTCCTGTTTCTGCCCCTCTGTTTCGAGCCTCCTGATTCTGCCCCTCTGTTTCCAGCCTCCTCTTTCTCACCCTCTGTTTCCTGACTCCTGTTTCTCCCTCTCTGTTTCCAGGCTCCTGTTTCTGATCCTCTGTTTCCAGCCTCCTGTTTCTCCCCCTCTGTTTCCAGACTCCTGTTTCTCCCCCTCTGTTTCCAGTCTACTGTTTCTGCCCCTCTGTTTCCAGACTCCTGTTTCTGCCCCTCTGTTTCCAGACTCCTGTTTCTGCCCCTCTGTTTCCAGCCTCCTGTTTCTCACCCTCTGTTTCCAGACTCCTGTTTCTCCTCCTCTGTTTTCAGACTCCTGTTTCTGCCCCTCTGTTTCCAGACTCCTGTTTCCCCCCCCTGTTTCCAGACTCCTGTTTCTCACCCTCTGTTTCCTGGCTTCTGTTTCTGCCCCACTGTTTCCAGACTCCTCTTTCTGCCCCTCTGTTTCCAGCCTCCTGTTTCTCCCCCTCTGTTTCCAGACTCCTGTTTCTCCCCCTCTGTTTCCAGACTCCTGTTTCTGCCCCTCTGTTTCCAGCCTCCTGTTTCTGCCCCTCTCTTTCCAGCCTCCTGTTTCTGCCCTTCTGTTTCCAGACTCCTGTTTCTCCCCCGCTGTTTCCAGACTCCTGTTTCTCCCCCTCTGTTTCCAGACTCCTGTTTCACCCCCTCTGATTCCTCACTCCTGTTTCTGCCCCTCTGTTTCCAGCCTCCTGTTTCTCCCCCTCTGTTTCCAGACTCCTGTTTCTGCCCCTCTGTTTCCAGACTCCTGATTCTGCCTCTCTGTTTCCAGACTCCTGTTTCTGCCCCTCTGTTTCGAGCCTCCTGATTCTGCCCCTCTGTTTCCAGCCTCCTCTTTCTCACCCTCTGTTTCCTGACTCCTGTTTCTCCCTCTCTTTTTCCAGGCTCCTGTTTCTGCCCCTCTGTTTCCAGCCTCCTGTTTCTCCCCCTCTGTTTCCAGACTCCTGTTTCTCCCCCTCTGTTTCCAGTCTACTGTTTCTGCCCCTCTGTTTCCAGACTCCTGTTTCTGCCCCTCTGTGTCCAGCCTCCTGTTTCTGCCCCTCTGTTTCCAGACTCCTGTTTCTCCCCCTCTGTTTCCATACACCTGTTTCTCCTCCTCTGTTTTCAGACTCCTGTTTCTGCCCCTCTGTTTCCAGACTCCTGTTTCCCCCCCCTGTTTCCAGACTCCTGTTTCTCACCCTCTGTTTCCTGGCTCCTGTTTCTGCCCCACTGTTTCCAGACTCCTCTTTCTGCCCCTCTGTTTCGAGCCTCCTGTTTCTCCCCCTCTGTTTCCAGACTCCTGTTTCTCCCCCTCTGTTTCCAGACTCCTGTTTCTGCCCCTCTGTTTCCAGCCTCCTGTTTCTGCCCCTCTCTTTCCAGCCTCCTGTTTCTGCCCCTCTGTTTCCAGCCTCCTGTTTCTCCCCCTCTGTTTCCAGACTCCTGTTTCTCCCCCTCTGTTTGCAGACCCCTGTTTCTCCCCCTCTGTTTTCAGACTCCTGTTTCTGCCCCTCTGTTTCCAGACTCCTGTTTCTCCCCCTCTGTTTCCAGACTCCTGTTTCTCCCCCTCTGTTTCCAGACTCCTGTTTCTCCCCCTCTGTTTCCAGATTCCTGTTTCTCCCCCTCTGTTTCCAGACTCCTGTTTCTGCCCCTCTGTTTCCAGACTCCTGTTTCTCACCCTCTGTTTCCAGTCTCCTCTTTCTGCCCCTCTGTTTCCAGCCTCCTGTTTCTGCCCCTCTATTTCCAGTCTCCTGTTTCTCTCCGTCTGTTTCCAGACTCCTGTTTCTCCCCCTCTGTTTCCAGACTCATGTTTCTGCCCCTCTGTTTCCAGACTCCTCATTCTGCCCCTCTGTTTCCAGCCTCCTGTTTCTGCCCCTCTTTTTCCAGCCTCCTGTTTCTCCTCCTCTGTTTACAGGCTCCTGTTTCTCCCCCTCTGTTTTCAGACTCCTGATTCTGCCCCTCTGTTTCCAGACTCCTGTTTCTCCCCCTCTGTTTCCAGACTCCTGCTTCTCCCCCTCTGTTTCCAGCCTCCTGTTTCTGCTCCTCTGTTTCGAGACTCCTGTTTCTGCCCCACTGTTTCCAGCCTCCTGTTTCTCCCCCTCTGTTTCCAGACTCCTGTTTCTCCCCCTCTGTTTCCAGACTCCTGTTTCTGCCCATCTGTTTCCAGTCTCCTGTTTCTGCCCCTCTGTTTCCAGCCTCCTGTTTCTCCCCCTCTGTTTCCAGACTCCTGTTTCTCACCCTCTATTTCCAGACTCCTGTTTCTGCCCCTCTGTTTCCAGACTCCTGTTGCTGCCCCTCTGTTTCCAGACGCCTGTTTCTCCCCCTCTGTTTCCAGACTCCTGTTTCTCACCCTCTGTTTCCAGACTCCTGTTTCTCCCCCTCTGTTTCCAGACTCCTGTTTCTGCCCCTCTGTTTCCAGACTCCGGTTTCTGCCCCTCTGTTTCCAGACACCTGTTTCTGCCCCACTGTTTCCAGCCTCCTGTTTCTGCCCCTCTGTTTCCAGACTCCTGTTTCTCCCCCTCTGTTTGCAGACCCCTGTATCTCCCCCTCTGTTTTCAGACTCCTGTTTCTGCCCCTCTGTTTCCAGACTCCTGTTTCTCCCCCTCTGTTTCCAGACTCCTGTTTCTCCCCCTCTGTTTCCAGACTCCTGTTTCTCCCCCTCTGATTCCAGACTCCTGTTTCTGCCCCTCTGTTTCCAGACTCCTGTTTCTCACCCTCTGTTTCCAGTCTCCTCTTTCTGCCCCTCTGTTTCCAGACTCCTGTTTCTGCCCATCTGTTTCCAGTCTCCTGTTTCTGCCCCTCTGTTTCCAGCCTCCTGTTTCTCCCCCTCTGTTTCCAGACTCCTGTTTCTCACCCTCTATTTCCAGACTCCTGTTTCTGCCCCTCTGTTTCCAGACTCCTGTTGCTGCCCCTCTGTTTCCAGACGCCTGTTTCTCCCCCTCTGTTTCCAGACTCCTGTTTCTCACCCTCTGTTTCCAGACTCCTGTTTCTCCCCCTCTGTTTCCACACTCCTGTTTCTGCCCCTCTGTTTCCAGCCTCCTGTTTCTCCCCCTCTGTTTCCAGACTCCTGTTTCTGCCCCTCTGTTTCCAGACTCCTGTTTCTGCCTCTCTGTTTCCAGACTCCTGTTTCTCACCGTCTGTTTCCAGACTCCTGTTTCTGCCCCTCTGTTTCCAGCCTCCTGTTTCTGCCCCTCTGTTTCCAGCCTCCTGTTTCTCCCCCTCTGTTTCCAGACTCCTGTTTCTCCTCCTCTGTTTTCAGACTCCTGTTTCTGCCCCTCTGTTTCCAGACTCCTGTTTCCCCGCCTCTGTTGCCAGACCCCTGTTTCTCCCCCTCTGTTTCCAGGCTGCTGTTTCTGCCCCACTGTTTCCAGACTCCTCTTTGTGCCCCTGTGTTTCCAGACTCCGGTTTCTGCCCCTCTGTTTCCAGACTCCTGTTTCTCACCCTCTGTTTCCAGACTCCTGTTTCTCCCCATCAATTTCCAGACTCCTGTTTCTCCCCCTCTGTTTCCAGACTCCTGTTTCTCTCCCTCTGTTTTCAGACTCCTTTTTCTGCCCCTCTGTTTCCAGACTGCTGTTTCTCCCCCTCTGTTTCCAGACTCCGGTTTCTCCCCCTCTGTTTCCAGCCTCCTGTTTCTACCCCTCTGTTCCCAGACTCCTATTTCTGCCCCTCTGTTTCCAGACTCCTGTTTCTCACCATCTGTTTCCAGACTCCTGTTTCTCCCCCTCTGTTTCCAGACTCCTGTTTCTGCCCCTCTGATTCCAGACTCTTGTTTCTCCCCCTCTGTTTCCAGACTCCTGTTTCTACCCCTCTGTTTCCAGACTCCTGTATCTCCCCCTCTGTTTTCAGACTCCTTTTTCTGCCCCTCTGTTTCCAGACTGCTGTTTCTCCCCCTCTGTTTCCAGACTCCTGTTTCTCCCCCTCTAATTCCAGACTCCTGTTTCTCCCCCTCTGTTTCCAGACTGCTGTTTCTCCCCCTCTGTTTCCAGACTCCTGTTTCTCCCCCTCTGATTCCAGACTCCTGTTTCTCCCCCTCTGTTTTCAGACTCCTGTTTCTGCCCCTCTGTTTCCAGTCTCTTCTTTCTGCCCCTCTGTTTCCAGACTCCTGTTTCTCAACCTCTGTTTCCAGACTCCTGTTTCTCCCCATCAATTTCCAGACTCCTGCTTCCCCCCCTCTGTTTCCAGACTCCTGTTTCTCCCCCTCTGTTTGCAGACCCCTGTTTCTCCCCCTCTGTTTTCAGACTCCTATTTCTGCCCCTCTGTTTCCAGACTCCTGTTTCTCCCCCTCTGTTTCCAGACTCCTGTTTCTCCCCCTCTGTTTCCAGACTCCTGTTTCTCCCCCTCTGTTTCCAGACTCCTGTTTCTCCCCCTCTGATTCCAGACTCCTGTTTCTGCCCCTCTGTTTCCCGACTCCTGTTTCTCACCCTCTGTTTCCAGTCTCCTCTTTCTGCCCCTCTGTTTCCAGCCTCCTGTTTCTGCCCCTCTGTTTCCAGTCTCCTGTTTCTCTCCGTCTGTTTCCAGACTCCTGTTTCTCCCCCTCTGTTTCCAGACTCATGTTTCTGCCCCTCTGTTTCCAGACTTCTGTTTCTCACCCTGTGTTGCCAGACTCCTGTTTCTGCCCCTCTGTTTCCAGCCTCCTGTTTCTCCCCCTCTGTTTCCACACTCCTGTTTCTGCCCCTCTGTTTCCAGCCTCCTGTTTCTCCCCCTCTGTTTCCAGACTCCTGTTTCTGCCCCTCTGTTTCCACACTCCTGTTTCTGCCTCTCTGTTTCCAGACTCCTGTTTCTGCCCCTCTGTTTCCAGACTCCTGTTTCTGCCCCTCTGTTTCCAGACTCCTGTTGATGCCCCTCTGTTTCCAGCCTCCTGTTTCTGCCCCTCTGTTTCCAGCCTCCTGTTTCTCCCCTTCTGTTTCCAGACTCCTGTTTCTCCTCCTCTGTTTACAGACTCCTGTTTCTCCCCATCTGTTTTCAGACTCCTGTTTCTGCCCCTCTGTTTCCAGACTCCTTTTTCTCCCCCTCTGTTTCCAGACTCCTATTTCTGCCCCTGTGTTTCCAGACTCCGGTTTCTGCCCCTCTGTTTCCAGACTCCTGTTTCTCACCCTCTGTTTCCAGACTCCTGTTTCTCCCCATCAATTTCAGACACCAGTTTCTGCCCCTCTGTTTCCAGACTCCTGTTTCTGCCGCTCTGTTTCCAGACTCCTCTTTCTCCCCCTCTGTTTCCAGACTCCTGTTTCTCCCCATCAATTTCCAGACTCCTGTTTCTCCCCCTCTGTTTTCAGACTCCTTTTTCTGCCCCTCTGTTTCCAGACTGCTGTTTCTCCCCCTCTGTTTTCAGACTCCTGTTTCTCCCCCTCTGATTCCAGACTCCTGTTTCTCCCCCTCTGTTTCCGGACTCCTGTTTCTCCCCCTCTGTTTTCAGACTTCTGTTTCTGCCCCTCTGTTTCCAGACTCCTGTTTCTCACCCTCTGTTTCCAGTCTCCTCTTTCTGCCCCTCAGTTTCCAGACTCCTGTTTCTCAACCTCTGTTTCCAGACTCCTGTTTCTCCCCATCAATTTCCAGACTCCTGCTTCCCCCCCTCTGTTTCCAGACTCCTGTTTCTCCCCCTCTGTTTCCAGCCTCCTGTTTCTACCCCTCTGTTCCCAGACTCCTATTTCTGCCCCTCTGTTTCCAGACTCTTGTTTCTCCCCCTCTGTTTCCAGACTCCAGTTTCTGCCCCTCTGTTTCCAGACTCCTGTTTCTCACCCTCTGTTTCCAGACTCCTGTTTCTGCCCCTCTGTTTCGAGCCTCCTGATTCTGCCCCTCTGTTTCCAGCCTCCTCTTTTTCACACTCTGTTTCCTGACTCCTGTTTCTCCCCCTCTGTTTCCAGGCTCCTGTTTCTGCCCCTCTATTTCCAGTCTCCTGTTTCTCTCCCTCTGTTTCCAGACTCCTGTTTCTCCCCCTCTGTTTCCAGACTCCTGTTTCTGCCCCTCTGTTTCCAGACTCCTGTTTCTGCCCCTCTGTTTCCAGCCTCCTGTTACTGCCCCTCTTTTTCCAGCCTCCTGTTTCTCATCCTCTGTTTACAGGCACCTGTTTCTCCCCCTCTGTTTTCAGACTCCTGATTCTGCCCCTCTGTTTCCAGACTCCTGGTTTTCCCACTCTGTTTCCAGCCTCCTGTTTCGGCCCCTCTGTTTCGAGACTCCTTTTTCTGCCCTTCTGTTTCCTGCCTCCTGCTTCTCCCCCTCTGTTTCCAGACTCCTGTTTCTCCCCCTCTGTTTCCAGTCTCCTGTTTCTGCCCCTCTGTTTCCAGACTCCTGTTTCTCCCCCTCTGTTTCCAGTCTCCTGTTTCTGCCCCTCTGTTTCCAGACTCCTGTTTCTCACCCTCTGTTTCCAGACTCCTGTTTCGGCCCCTCTGTTTCCAGACTCCGGTTTCTGCCCCTCTGTTTCCAGACTCTGTTTTCTGCCCCTCTGTTTCCAGACTCCTGTTTCTGCCCCTCTGTTTCCAGCCTCCTGTTTCTCCCCCTCTGTTTCCAGACTCCTGTTTCTCCCCCTCTGTTTCCAGACTCCTGTTTCTCACCCTCTGATTCCAGCCAACTGTATCTCACCCTCTGTTTCCAGCCTCCTGTTTCTCCCCCTCTGTTTCTACACTCCTGTTTCTGCCCCACTGTTTCCAGACTCCTGTTTCTCACCCTCTGTTTCCAGACTCCTGTTTCTGCCCCTCTGTTTCCAGACTCCTGTTTCTGCCCCTCTGTTTCCAGACTCCTGTTTCTGCCCCTCTGTTTCCAGACTCGGGTTTCTGCCCCTCTGTTTCCAGACTCCTGTTTCTCACCCTCTGTTTCCAGACTCCTGTTTCTCGCCCTCGTTTTCCAGACTCCTGTTTCTGCCCCTCTGTTTCCAGACTCCGGTTTCTGCCCCTCTGTTTCCAGACTCCTGTTTCTGCCCCTCTGTTTCCAGCCTCCTGTTTCTCCCCCTCTGTTTCCAGACTCCTGTTTCTGCCCCTCTGTGTCCACACTCCTGTTTCTGCCTCTCTGTTTCCAGACTCCTGTTTCTCACCGTCTGTTTCCTGACTCCTGTTTCTGCCCCTCAGTTTCGAGCCTCCAGATTCTGCCCCTCTGTTTCCAGCCTCCTCTTTCTCACCCTCTGTTTCCTGACTCCTGTTTCTCCCCCTCTGTTTCCAGGCTCCTGTTTCTGCCCCTCTGTTTCCAGCCTCCTGTTTCTCCCCCTATGTTTCCAGACTGCTGTTTCTCCCCCTCTGTTTCCAGACTCCTGTTTCTCCCCCTCTGTTTCCAGACTCCTGTTTCTGCCCCTCTGTTTCCAGCCTCCTGTTTCTGCCCCTCTGTTTCCAGCCTCCTGTTTCTACCCCTCTGTTTCCAGACTCCTGTTTCTCCCCCTCTGTTTCCAGACTCCTGTTTCTGCCCCTCTGTTTCCAGACTCCTGTTGATGCCCCTCTGTTTCCAGCCTCCTGTTTCTGCCCCTCTGTTTCCAGCCTCCTGTTTCTCCCCTTCTGTTTCCAGACTCCTGTTTCTCCTCCTCTGTTTACAGACTCCTGTTTCTCCCCATCTGTTTTCAGACTCCTGTTTCTGCCCCTCTGTTTCCAGACTCCTTTTTCTCCCCCTCTGTTTCCAGACTCCTATTTCTGCCCCTGTGTTTCCAGACTCCGGTTTCTGCCCCTCTGTTTCCAGACTCCTGTTTCTCACCCTCTGTTTCCAGACTCCTGTTTCTCCCCATCAATTTCCAGACTCCTGTTTCTCCCCCTCTGTTTCCAGACTCCTGTTTCTGCCGCTCTGTTTCCAGACTCCTCTTTCTCCCCCTCTGTTTCCAGACTCCTGTTTCTCCCCATCAATTTCCAGACTCCTGTTTCTCCCCCTCTGTTTTCAGACTCCTTTTTCTGCCCCTCTGTTTCCAGACTGCTGTTTCTCCCCCTCTGTTTTCAGACTCCTGTTTCTCCCCCTCTGATTCCAGACTCCTGTTTCTCCCCCTCTGTTTCCGGACTCCTGTTTCTCCCCCTCTGTTTTAAGACTCCTGTTTCTGCCCCTCTGTTTCCAGACTCCTGTTTCTCACCCTCTGTTTCCAGTCTCCTCTTTCTGCCCCTCAGTTTCCAGACTCCTGTTTCTCAACCTCTGTTTCCAGACTCCTGTTTCTCCCCATCAATTTCCAGACTCCTGCTTCCCCCCCTCTGTTTCCAGACTCCTGTTTCTCCCCCTCTGTTTCCAGACTCCTGTTTCTACCCCTCTGTTCCCAGACTCCTATTTCTGCCCCTCTGTTTCCAGACTCCTGTTTCTCACCATCTGTTTCCAGACTCCTGTTTCTCCCCCTCTGTTTCCAGACTCCTGTTTCTGCCCCTCTGATTCCAGACTCTTGTTTCTCCCCCTGTTTCCAGACTCCTGTTTCTGCCCCTCTGTTTCCAGACTCCTGTTTCTCACCCTCTGTTTCCAGACTCCTGTTTCTGCCCCTCTGTTTCGAGCCTCCTGATTCTGCCCCTCTGTTTCCAGCCTCCTCTTTTTCACACTCTGTTTCCTGACTCCTGTTTCTCCCCCTCTGTTTCCAGGCTCCTGTTTCTGCCCCTCTGTTTCCAGCCTCCTGTTTCTCCACATCTGTTTCCAGTCTCCTGTTTCTCTCCCTCTGTTTCCAGACTCCTGTTTCTCCCCCTCTGTTTCCAGTCTCCTCTTTCTGCCCCTCTGTTTCCAGCCTCCTGTTTCTGCCCCTCTGTTTCCAGCCTCCTGTTTCTGCCCCTCTTTTTCCAGCCTCCTGTTTCTCCTCCTCTGTTTACAGGCACCTGTTTCTCCCCCTCTGTTTTCAGACTCCTGATTCTGCCCCTCTGTTTCCAGACTCCTGGTTTTCCCCCTCTGTTTCCAGCCTCCTGTTTCTGCCCCTCTGTTTCGAGACTCCTGTTTCTGCCCTTCTGTTTCCTGCCTCCTGCTTCTCCCCCTCTGTTTCCAGACTCCTGTTTCTCACCCTCTGTTTCCAGACTCCTGTTTCGGCCCCTCTGTTTCCAGACTCCGGTTTCTGCCCCTCTGTTTCCAGACTCCTGTTTCTGCCCCTCTGTTTCCAGCCTCCTGTTTCTCCCCCTCTGTTTCCAGACTCCTGTTTCTCCCCCTCTGTTTCCAGACTCCTGTTTCTCACCCTCTGATTCCAGCCTCCTGTATCTCACCCTCTGTTTCCAGCCTCCTGTTTCTCCCCCTCGGTTTCCACACTCCTGTTTCTGCCCCACTGTTTC
This sequence comes from Carcharhinus amblyrhynchos, assembly GCF_965287045.1. NCBI lineage: Eukaryota > Metazoa > Chordata > Chondrichthyes > Carcharhiniformes > Carcharhinidae > Carcharhinus > Carcharhinus amblyrhynchos. The sequence continues at coordinate 161,512 of NW_027650041.1, read as the reverse complement.
CAGACTCCTGTTTCTCACCCTCTGTTTCCAGACTCCTGTTTCTGCCCCTTTGTTTCCAGACTCCTGTTTCAGCCCCTCTGTTTCCAGACTCGGGTATCTGCCCCTCTGTTTCCAGACTCCTGTTTCTCACCCTCTATTTCCAGACTCCTGTTTCTCGCCATCGTTTTCCAGACTCCTGTTTCTGCCCCTCTGTTTCCAGACTCCGTTTTCTGCCCCTCTGTTTCCAGCCTCCTGTTTCTGCCCCTCTGTTTCCAGCCTCCTGTTTCTACCCCACTGTTTCCAGACTCCTGTTTCTCCCCCTCTGATTCCAGACTCCTGTTTCTCACCCTCTGATTCCAGCCTCCTGTATCTCACCCTCTGTTTCCAGCCTCCTGTTTCTCCCCCTCTGTTTCTACACTCCTGTTTCTGCCCCACTGTTTCCAGACTCCTGTTTCTCACCCTCTGTTTCCAGACTCCTGTTTCTGCCCCTCTGTTTCCAGACTCCTGTTTCTGCCCCTCTGTTTCCAGACTCGGGTTTCTGCCCCTCTGTTTCCAGACTCCTGTTTCTCACCCTCTGTTTCCAGACTCCTGTTTCTCGCCCTCGTTTTCCAGACTCCTGTTTCTGCCCCTCTGTTTCCAGACTCCGGTTTCTGCCCCTCTGTTTCCAGACTCCTGTTTCTGCCCCTCTGTTTCCAGCCTCCTGTTTCTGCCTTTCTGTTTCCAGCCTCCTGTTTCTCCCCCACTGTTTCCAGACTCCTGTTTCTCCTTCTCTGTTTCCAGACTCCTGTTTCTGCCCCTGTGTTTCCAGAATCCTTTTTCTGCCCCTCTGTTTCCAGCCTCCTGTTTCTGCCCCTCTGTTTCCAGCCTCCTGTTTCTCCCCCTCTGTTTCCAGACTCCTGTTTCTCCTCCTCTGTTTACAGACTCTTGTTTCCCCCCCTCTGTTTTCAGACTCCTGTTTCTGCCCCTCTGTTTCCAGACTCCTGTTTCTCCCCCTCTGTTTCCAGACTCCTGTTACTCCCACTCTGTATCCAGAATCCTGTTTCTCCCCCTCTGTTTCCAGACTCCTGTTTCTCCCCCTCTTTTTCCAGTCTCCTGTTTCTCCACCTCTGTTTCCAGACTACTGTTTATCACCCTCTGTTTCCAGGATCCTGTTTCTCCCCCTCTGTTTCGAGCCTCCTGTTTCTGCCCCTCTGTTTCCAGCGTCCTGTTTATTCCCCTCTGTTTCCAAACTCCTGTTTCTGCCCCTCTGTTTCCAGACTCCTGTTTCTGCCCCACTGTTTCCAGCCTCCTGTTTCTGCCCCTCTGTTTCCAGACTGCTGTTTCTCCCCCTCTGTTTTCAGACTCCTGTTTCTCCCCCTCTGATTCCAGACTCCTGTTTCTCCCCCTCTGTTTCCGGACTCCTGTTTCTCCCCCTCTGTTTTAAGACTCCTGTTTCTGCCCCTCTGTTTCCAGACTCCTGTTTCTCACCCTCTGTTTCCAGTCTCCTCTTTCTGCCCCTCAGTTTCCAGACTCCTGTTTCTCAACCTCTGTTTCCAGACTCCTGTTTCTCCCCATCAATTTCCAGACTCCTGCTTCCCCCCCTCTGTTTCCAGACTCCTGTTTCTCCCCCTCTGTTTCCAGACTCCTGTTTCTACCCCTCTGTTCCCAGACTCCTATTTCTGCCCCTCTGTTTCCAGACTCCTGTTTCTCACCATCTGTTTCCAGACTCCTGTTTCTCCCCCTCTGTTTCCAGACTCCTGTTTCTGCCCCTCTGATTCCAGACTCTTGTTTCTCCCCCTGTTTCCAGACTCCTGTTTCTGCCCCTCTGTTTCCAGACTCCTGTTTCTCACCCTCTGTTTCCAGACTCCTGTTTCTGCCCCTCTGTTTCGAGCCTCCTGATTCTGCCCCTCTGTTTCCAGCCTCCTCTTTTTCACACTCTGTTTCCTGACTCCTGTTTCTCCCCCTCTGTTTCCAGGCTCCTGTTTCTGCCCCTCTGTTTCCAGCCTCCTGTTTCTCCACATCTGTTTCCAGTCTCCTGTTTCTCTCCCTCTGTTTCCAGACTCCTGTTTCTCCCCCTCTGTTTCCAGTCTCCTCTTTCTGCCCCTCTGTTTCCAGCCTCCTGTTTCTGCCCCTCTGTTTCCAGCCTCCTGTTTCTGCCCCTCTTTTTCCAGCCTCCTGTTTCTCCTCCTCTGTTTACAGGCACCTGTTTCTCCCCCTCTGTTTTCAGACTCCTGATTCTGCCCCTCTGTTTCCAGACTCCTGGTTTTCCCCCTCTGTTTCCAGCCTCCTGTTTCTGCCCCTCTGTTTCGAGACTCCTGTTTCTGCCCTTCTGTTTCCTGCCTCCTGCTTCTCCCCCTCTGTTTCCAGACTCCTGTTTCTCACCCTCTGTTTCCAGACTCCTGTTTCGGCCCCTCTGTTTCCAGACTCCGGTTTCTGCCCCTCTGTTTCCAGACTCCTGTTTCTGCCCCTCTGTTTCCAGCCTCCTGTTTCTCCCCCTCTGTTTCCAGACTCCTGTTTCTCCCCCTCTGTTTCCAGACTCCTGTTTCTCACCCTCTGATTCCAGCCTCCTGTATCTCACCCTCTGTTTCCAGCCTCCTGTTTCTCCCCCTCGGTTTCCACACTCCTGTTTCTGCCCCACTGTTTCCAGACTCCTGTTTCTCACCCTCTGTTTCCAGACTCCTGTTTCTGCCCCTTTGTTTCCAGACTCCTGTTTCAGCCCCTCTGTTTCCAGACTCGGGTATCTGCCCCTCTGTTTCCAGACTCCTGTTTCTCACCCTCTATTTCCAGACTCCTGTTTCTCGCCATCGTTTTCCAGACTCCTGTTTCTGCCCCTCTGTTTCCAGACTCCGTTTTCTGCCCCTCTGTTTCCAGACTCCTGTTTCTGCCCCTCTGTTTCCAGCCTCCTGTTTCTACCCCACTGTTTCCAGACTCCTGTTTCTCCCCCTCTGATTCCAGACTCCTGTTTCTCACCCTCTGATTCCAGCCTCCTGTATCTCACCCTCTGTTTCCAGCCTCCTGTTTCTCCCCCTCTGTTTCTACACTCCTGTTTCTGCCCCACTGTTTCCAGACTCCTGTTTCTCACCCTCTGTTTCCAGACTCCTGTTTCTGCCCCTCTGTTTCCAGACTCCTGTTTCTGCCCCTCTGTTTCCAGACTCGGGTTTCTGCCCCTCTGTTTCCAGACTCCTGTTTCTCACCCTCTGTTTCCAGACTCCTGTTTCTCGCCCTCGTTTTCCAGACTCCTGTTTCTGCCCCTCTGTTTCCAGACTCCGGTTTCTGCCCCTCTGTTTCCAGACTCCTGTTTCTGCCCCTCTGTTTCCAGCCTCCTGTTTCTGCCTTTCTGTTTCCAGCCTCCTGTTTCTCCCCCACTGTTTCCAGACTCCTGTTTCTCCTTCTCTGTTTCCAGACTCCTGTTTCTGCCCCTGTGTTTCCAGAATCCTTTTTCTGCCCCTCTGTTTCCAGCCTCCTGTTTCTGCCCCTCTGTTTCCAGCCTCCTGTTTCTCCCCCTCTGTTTCCAGACTCCTGTTTCTCCTCCTCTGTTTACAGACTCTTGTTTCCCCCCCTCTGTTTTCAGACTCCTGTTTCTGCCCCTCTGTTTCCAGACTCCTGTTTCTCCCCCTCTGTTTCCAGACTCCTGTTACTCCCACTCTGTATCCAGAATCCTGTTTCTCCCCCTCTGTTTCCAGACTCCTGTTTCTCCCCCTCTTTTTCCAGTCTCCTGTTTCTCCACCTCTGTTTCCAGACTACTGTTTATCACCCTCTGTTTCCAGGATCCTGTTTCTCCCCCTCTGTTTCGAGCCTCCTGTTTCTGCCCCTCTGTTTCCAGCGTCCTGTTTATTCCCCTCTGTTTCCAAACTCCTGTTTCTGCCCCTCTGTTTCCAGACTCCTGTTTCTGCCCCTCTGTTTCCAGCCTCCTGTTTCTGCCCCTCTGTTTCCAGCCTCCTGTTTCTCCCCCTCTGTTTCCAGACTCCTGATTCTCCTCCTCTGTTTACAGGCTCCTGTTTCTCCCCCTCTGTTTTCAGACTCCTGATTCTGCCCCTCTGTTTCCAGACACCTGTTTCTCCCCCTCTGTTTCCAGACTCCTGCTTCTCCCCCTCTGTTTCCAGCCTCCTGTTTCTGCCCCTGTGTTTCGAGACTCCTGTGCCTGCCCCTCTGTTTGCAGCCTCCTGATTCTCCCCCTCTGTTTCCAGACTCCTGTTTCTCCCCCTCTCTTTACAGACTCCTGTTTCGGCCCCTCTGTTTCCAGACTCCTGTTTCTCCCCCTCTGTTTACAGACTCCTGTTTCTGCCCCTCTGTTTCCAGACTCCTGTTTCTGCCCCTCTGTTTCCAGACTTCTGTTTCTCACCCTGTGTTTCCAGACTCCTGTTTCTCCCCCTCTGTTTCCAGCCTCCTGTTTCTCCCCCTCTGTTTCCAGACTCCTATTTCTGCCCCTCTGTTTCCAGACTCCTGTTTCTCACCATCTGTTTCCAGCCTCCTGTTTCTCCCCCTCTGTTTCCAGACTACTGTTTCTGCCCCTCTGTTTCCAGACTCCTGTTTCTCCCCATCTGTTTTCAGACTCCTGTTTCTGCCCCTCTGTTTCCAGACTCCTGTTTCTCCCCCTCTGTTTCCAGACTCCTGTTTCTGCCCCTCTGTTTCCAGACTCTGGTTTCTGCCTCTCTGTTTAAAGACACCTGTTTCTCACCCTCTGTTTCCAGACTCCTGTTTCTCCCCCTCTGTTTCCAGACTCCTGTTTCTGCCCCTCTGTTTCCAGACTCCTGTTTCTCACCCTCTGTTTCCAGTCTCCTCTTTCTGCCCCTCTGTTTCCAGCCTCCTGTTTCTGCCCCTCTGTTTCCAGTGTCCTGTTTCTCTCCCTCAGTTTCCAGACTCCTGTTTCTCCCCCTCTGTTTCCAGACTCCTGTTTCTGCCCCTCTGTTTCCAGACTTCTGTTTCTCACCCTGTGTTTCCAGACTCCTGTTTCTGCCCCTCTGTTTCCAGCCTCCTGTTTCTCCCCTCTGTTTCCAGACTCCTATTTCTGCCCTCTGTTTCCAGACTCCTGCTTCTCACCATCTGTTTCCAGACTCCTGTTTCTCCCCCTCTGTTTCCACACTCCTGTTTCTGCCCCTCTGTTTCCAGACTCTTGTTTCTCCCCCTCTGTTTCCAGCCTCCTGTTTCTCCCCCTCTGTTTCCAGACTCCTGTTTCTCCTCCTCTGTTTCAAGACTCCTGTTTATTCCCCTCTGTTTCCAAACTCCTGTTTCTGCCCCTCTGTTTCCAGACTCCTGTTTCTGCCCCTCTGTTTCCAAACTCCTGTTTCTGCCCCTCTGTTTCCAGCCTCCAGTTCCTGCCCCTCTGTTTCCAGCCTCCTGTTTCTCCCCCTCTGTTTCCAGACTCCTGATTCTCCTCCTCTGTTTACAGGCTCCTGTTTCTCCCACTCTGTTTTCAGACTCCTTATTCTGCCCCTCTGTTTCCAGACTCCTGCTTCTCCACCTCTGTTTCCAGCCTCCTGTTTCTGCCCCTCTGTTCCGAGACTCCTGTTTCTCACCATCTGTTTCCAGACTCCTGTTTCTCACCCTCTGTTTCCACTCTCCTGTTTCTCCCCCTCTGTTTCCAGACTCCTGTTTCTGCCCCTCTGTTTCCAGACTTCTGTTTCTCACCCTGTGTTTCCAGCCTCCTGTTTCTCCCCCTCTGTTTCCAGACTCCTATTTCTGCCCCTCTGTTTCCAGACTCCTGTTTCTCACCATCTGTTTCCAGACTCCTGTTTCTCCCCCTCTGTTTCCAGACTCCTGTTTCTGCCCCTCTGTTTCCAGACTCTTGTTTCTCCTCCGCTGTTTCCAGACTCCTGTTTCTGCCCCTCTGTTTCCAGACTCCTGTTTCTGCCTCTCTGTTTCCAGACTCCTGTTTCTCACCCTCTGTTTCCAGACTCCAGTTTCTGCCCCTCTGTTTTGAACCTCCTGATTCTGCCTTTCTGTTTCCAGACTCCTGTTTCTCACCATCTGTTTCCAGACTCCTGTTTCTCCCCCTCTGTTTCCAGACTCCTGTTTCTGCCCCTCTGTTTCCAGCCTCCTGTTTCTCCCCCTCTGTTTCCACACTCCTGTTTCTGCCCCTCTGTTTCCAGACTCTTGTTTCTCCCCCTCTGTTTCCAGCCTCCTGTTTCTCCCCCTCTGTTTCCAAACTCCTGTTTCTCCTCCTCTGTTTCCAGACTCCTGTTTCTGCCCCTCTGTTTCCAGACTCCTGTTTCTGCCCCTCTGTTTCCAGCCTCCTGTTTCTCCCCCTCTGTTTCCAGACTCCTGTTTCTCCTCCTCTGTTTCCAGACTCCTGTTTCTCCCCCTCTGTTTCCAGACTCCTGTTTCTCCCCTTCTGTATCCAGACTCCTGTTTCTCCCCCTCTCTTTCCAGACTCCTGATTCTCCCCCTCTATTTCCGGACTCCTGTTTCTCCCCCTCTGTTTCCAGACTCCTGTTTCTGCCCCTCTGTTTCCAGACTCCTGTTTCTCACCCTCTGTTTCCAGTCTCCTCTTTCTGCCCCTCTGTTTCCAGCCTCCTGTTTCTGCCCCTCTGTTTCCAGTCTCCTGTTTCTCTCCCTCTGTTTCCAGACTCCTGTTTCTGCCCCTCTGTTTCCAGACTTCTGTTTCTCACCCTGTGTTTCCAGACTCCTGTTTCTCCCCCTCTGTTTCCAGCCTCCTGTTTCCCCCCTCTGTTTCCAGACTCCTATTTCTGCCCTCTGTTTCCAGACTCCTGTTTCTCACCATCTGTTTCCAGACTCCTGTTTCTCCCCCTGTGTTTCCAGACTCCTGTTTCTGCCCCTCTGTTTCCAGCCTCCGGTTTCTCCCCCTCTGTTTCCACACTGCTGTTTCTGCCCCTCAATTTCCAGACTCTTGTTTCTCCCCCTCTGTTTCTAGCCTCCTGTTTCTCCCCCTCTGTTTCCAGACTCCTGTTTCTCCTTCTCTGTTTCCAGACTCCTGTTTCTCGCTCTCTTTTTCCAGACTCCTGTTTCTGCCCCTCTGTTTCCAGCCTCCTGTTTCTCCCCCTCTGTTTCCAGACTCCTGTTTCTGCCCCTCTGTGTCCACACTCCTGTTTCTGCCTCTCTGTTTCCAGACTCCTGTTTCTCACCGTCTGTTTCCTGACTCCTGTTTCTGCCCCTCAGTTTCGAGCCTCCAGATTCTGCCCCTCTGTTTCCAGCCTCCTCTTTCTCACCCTCTGTTTCCTGACTCCTGTTTCTCCCCCTCTGTTTCCAGGCTCCTGTTTCTGCCCCTCTGTTTCCAGCCTCCTGTTTCTCCCCTATGTTTCCAGACTGCTGTTTCTCCCCCTCTGTTTCCAGACTCCTGTTTCTCCCCCTCTGTTTCCAGACTCCTGTTTCTGCCCCTCTGTTTCCAGCCTCCTGTTTCTGCCCCTCTGTTTCCAGCCTCCTGTTTCTACCCCTCTGTTTCCAGACTCCTGTTTCTCCCCCTCTGTTTCCAGACTCCTGTTTCTGCCCCTCTGTTTCCAGACTCCTGTTGATGCCCCTCTGTTTCCAGCCTCCTGTTTCTGCCCCTCTGTTTCCAGCCTCCTGTTTCTCCCCTTCTGTTTCCAGACTCCTGTTTCTCCTCCTCTGTTTACAGACTCCTGTTTCTCCCCATCTGTTTTCAGACTCCTGTTTCTGCCCCTCTGTTTCCAGACTCCTTTTTCTCCCCCTCTGTTTCCAGACTCCTATTTCTGCCCCTGTGTTTCCAGACTCCGGTTTCTGCCCCTCTGTTTCCAGACTCCTGTTTCTCACCCTCTGTTTCCAGACTCCTGTTTCTCCCCATCAATTTCCAGACTCCTGTTTCTCCCCCTCTGTTTCCAGACTCCTGTTTCTGCCGCTCTGTTTCCAGACTCCTCTTTCTCCCCCTCTGTTTCCAGACTCCTGTTTCTCCCCATCAATTTCCAGACTCCTGTTTCTCCCCCTCTGTTTTCAGACTCCTTTTTCTGCCCCTCTGTTTCCAGACTGCTGTTTCTCCCCCTCTGTTTTCAGACTCCTGTTTCTCCCCCTCTGTTTCCGGACTCCTGTTTCTCCCCCTCTGTTTTAAGACTCCTGTTTCTGCCCCTCTGTTTCCAGACTCCTGTTTCTCACCCTCTGTTTCCAGTCTCCTCTTTCTGCCCCTCAGTTTCCAGACTCCTGTTTCTCAACCTCTGTTTCCAGACTCCTGTTTCTCCCCATCAATTTCCAGACTCCTGCTTCCCCCCCTCTGTTTCCAGACTCCTGTTTCTCCCCCTCTGTTTCCAGACTCCTGTTTCTACCCCTCTGTTCCCAGACTCCTATTTCTGCCCCTCTGTTTCCAGACTCCTGTTTCTCACCATCTGTTTCCAGACTCCTGTTTCTCCCCCTCTGTTTCCAGACTCCTGTTTCTGCCCCTCTGATTCCAGACTCTTGTTTCTCCCCCTGTTTCCAGACTCCTGTTTCTGCCCCTCTGTTTCCAGACTCCTGTTTCTCACCCTCTGTTTCCAGACTCCTGTTTCTGCCCCTCTGTTTCGAGCCTCCTGATTCTGCCCCTCTGTTTCCAGCCTCCTCTTTTTCACACTCTGTTTCCTGACTCCTGTTTCTCCCCCTCTGTTTCCAGGCTCCTGTTTCTGCCCCTCTGTTTCCAGCCTCCTGTTTCTCCACATCTGTTTCCAGTCTCCTGTTTCTCTCCCTCTGTTTCCAGACTCCTGTTTCTCCCCCTCTGTTTCCAGTCTCCTCTTTCTGCCCCTCTGTTTCCAGCCTCCTGTTTCTGCCCCTCTGTTTCCAGCCTCCTGTTTCTGCCCCTCTTTTTCCAGCCTCCTGTTTCTCCTCCTCTGTTTACAGGCACCTGTTTCTCCCCCTCTGTTTTCAGACTCCTGATTCTGCCCCTCTGTTTCCAGACTCCTGGTTTTCCCCCTCTGTTTCCAGCCTCCTGTTTCTGCCCCTCTGTTTCGAGACTCCTGTTTCTGCCCTTCTGTTTCCTGCCTCCTGCTTCTCCCCTCTGTTTCCAGACTCCTGTTTCTCACCCTCTGTTTCCAGACTCCTGTTTCGGCCCCTCTGTTTCCAGACTCCGGTTTCTGCCCCTCTGTTTCCAGACTCCTGTTTCTGCCCCTCTGTTTCCAGCCTCCTGTTTCTCCCCCTCTGTTTCCAGACTCCTGTTTCTCCCCCTCTGTTTCCAGACTCCTGTTTCTCACCCTCTGTTTCCAGCCTCCTGTTTCTGCCCCTGTGTTTCGAGACTCCTGTGCCTGCCCCTCTGTTTGCAGCCTCCTGATTCTCCCCCTCTGTTTCCAGACTCCTGTTTCTCCCCCTCTCTTTACAGACTCCTGTTTCGGCCCCTCTGTTTCCAGACTCCTGTTTCTCCCCCTCTGTTTACAGACTCCTGTTTCTGCCCCTCTGTTTCCAGACTCCTGTTTCTGCCCCTCTGTTTCCAGACTTCTGTTTCTCACCCTGTGTTTCCAGACTCCTGTTTCTCCCCCTCTGTTTCCAGCCTCCTGTTTCTCCCCCTCTGTTTCCAGACTCCTATTTCTGCCCCTCTGTTTCCAGACTCCTGTTTCTCACCATCTGTTTCCAGCCTCCTGTTTCTCCCCCTCTGTTTCCAGACTACTGTTTCTGCCCCTCTGTTTCCAGACTCCTGTTTCTCCCCATCTGTTTTCAGACTCCTGTTTCTGCCCCTCTGTTTCCAGACTCCTGTTTCTCCCCCTCTGTTTCCAGACTCCTGTTTCTGCCCCTCTGTTTCCAGACTCTGGTTTCTGCCTCTCTGTTTAAAGACACCTGTTTCTCACCCTCTGTTTCCAGACTCCTGTTTCTCCCCCTCTGTTTCCAGACTCCTGTTTCTGCCCCTCTGTTTCCAGACTCCTGTTTCTCACCCTCTGTTTCCAGTCTCCTCTTTCTGCCCCTCTGTTTCCAGCCTCCTGTTTCTGCCCCTCTGTTTCCAGTGTCCTGTTTCTCTCCCTCTGTTTCCAGACTCCTGTTTCTCCCCCTCTGTTTCCAGACTCCTGTTTCTGCCCCTCTGTTTCCAGACTTCTGTTTCTCACCCTGTGTTTCCAGACTCCTGTTTCTGCCCCTCTGTTTCCAGCCTCCTGTTTCTCCCCTCTGTTTCCAGACTCCTATTTCTGCCCTCTGTTTCCAGACTCCTGCTTCTCACCATCTGTTTCCAGACTCCTGTTTCTCCCCCTCTGTTTCCACACTCCTGTTTCTGCCCCTCTGTTTCCAGACTCTTGTTTCTCCCCCTCTGTTTCCAGCCTCCTGTTTCTCCCCCTCTGTTTCCAGACTCCTGTTTCTCCTCCTCTGTTTCAAGACTCCTGTTTATTCCCCTCTGTTTCCAAACTCCTGTTTCTGCCCCTCTGTTTCCAGACTCCTGTTTCTGCCCCTCTGTTTCCAAACTCCTGTTTCTGCCCCTCTGTTTCCAGCCTCCAGTTCCTGCCCCTCTGTTTCCAGCCTCCTGTTTCTCCCCCTCTGTTTCCAGACTCCTGATTCTCCTCCTCTGTTTACAGGCTCCTGTTTCTCCCACTCTGTTTTCAGACTCCTTATTCTGCCCCTCTGTTTCCAGACTCCTGCTTCTCCACCTCTGTTTCCAGCCTCCTGTTTCTGCCCCTCTGTTCCGAGACTCCTGTTTCTCACCATCTGTTTCCAGACTCCTGTTTCTCACCCTCTGTTTCCACTCTCCTGTTTCTCCCCCTCTGTTTCCAGACTCCTGTTTCTGCCCCTCTGTTTCCAGACTTCTGTTTCTCACCCTGTGTTTCCAGCCTCCTGTTTCTCCCCCTCTGTTTCCAGACTCCTATTTCTGCCCCTCTGTTTCCAGACTCCTGTTTCTCACCATCTGTTTCCAGACTCCTGTTTCTCCCCCTCTGTTTCCAGACTCCTGTTTCTGCCCCTCTGTTTCCAGACTCTTGTTTCTCCTCCGCTGTTTCCAGACTCCTGTTTCTGCCCCTCTGTTTCCAGACTCCTGTTTCTGCCTCTCTGTTTCCAGACTCCTGTTTCTCACCCTCTGTTTCCAGACTCCAGTTTCTGCCCCTCTGTTTTGAACCTCCTGATTCTGCCTTTCTGTTTCCAGACTCCTGTTTCTCACCATCTGTTTCCAGACTCCTGTTTCTCCCCCTCTGTTTCCAGACTCCTGTTTCTGCCCCTCTGTTTCCAGCCTCCTGTTTCTCCCCCTCTGTTTCCACACTCCTGTTTCTGCCCCTCTGTTTCCAGACTCTTGTTTCTCCCCCTCTGTTTCCAGCCTCCTGTTTCTCCCCCTCTGTTTCCAAACTCCTGTTTCTCCTCCTCTGTTTCCAGACTCCTGTTTCTGCCCCTCTGTTTCCAGACTCCTGTTTCTGCCCCTCTGTTTCCAGCCTCCTGTTTCTCCCCCTCTGTTTCCAGACTCCTGTTTCTCCTCCTCTGTTTCCAGACTCCTGTTTCTCCCCCTCTGTTTCCAGACTCCTGTTTCTCCCCTTCTGTATCCAGACTCCTGTTTCTCCCCCTCTCTTTCCAGACTCCTGATTCTCCCCCTCTATTTCCGGACTCCTGTTTCTCCCCCTCTGTTTCCAGACTCCTGTTTCTGCCCCTCTGTTTCCAGACTCCTGTTTCTCACCCTCTGTTTCCAGTCTCCTCTTTCTGCCCCTCTGTTTCCAGCCTCCTGTTTCTGCCCCTCTGTTTCCAGTCTCCTGTTTCTCTCCCTCTGTTTCCAGACTCCTGTTTCTGCCCCTCTGTTTCCAGACTTCTGTTTCTCACCCTGTGTTTCCAGACTCCTGTTTCTCCCCCTCTGTTTCCAGCCTCCTGTTTCCCCCCTCTGTTTCCAGACTCCTATTTCTGCCCTCTGTTTCCAGACTCCTGTTTCTCACCATCTGTTTCCAGACTCCTGTTTCTCCCCCTGTGTTTCCAGACTCCTGTTTCTGCCCCTCTGTTTCCAGCCTCCGGTTTCTCCCCCTCTGTTTCCACACTGCTGTTTCTGCCCCTCAATTTCCAGACTCTTGTTTCTCCCCCTCTGTTTCTAGCCTCCTGTTTCTCCCCCTCTGTTTCCAGACTCCTGTTTCTCCTTCTCTGTTTCCAGACTCCTGTTTCTCGCTCTCTTTTTCCAGACTCCTGTTTCTGCCCCTCTGTTTCCAGCCTCCTGTTTCTCCCCCTCTGTTTCCAGACTCCTGTTTCTGCCCCTCTGTGTCCACACTCCTGTTTCTGCCTCTCTGTTTCCAGACTCCTGTTTCTCACCGTCTGTTTCCTGACTCCTGTTTCTGCCCCTCAGTTTCGAGCCTCCAGATTCTGCCCCTCTGTTTCCAGCCTCCTCTTTCTCACCCTCTGTTTCCTGACTCCTGTTTCTCCCCCTCTGTTTCCAGGCTCCTGTTTCTGCCCCTCTGTTTCCAGCCTCCTGTTTCTCCCCCTATGTTTCCAGACTGCTGTTTCTCCCCCTCTGTTTCCAGACTCCTGTTTCTCCCCCTCTGTTTCCAGACTCCTGTTTCTGCCCCTCTGTTTCCAGCCTCCTGTTTCTGCCCCTCTGTTTCCAGCCTCCTGTTTCTACCCCTCTGTTTCCAGACTCCTGTTTCTCCCCCTCTGTTTCCAGACTCCTGTTTCTGCCCCTCTGTTTCCAGACTCCTGTTGATGCCCCTCTGTTTCCAGCCTCCTGTTTCTGCCCCTCTGTTTCCAGCCTCCTGTTTCTCCCCTTCTGTTTCCAGACTCCTGTTTCTCCTCCTCTGTTTACAGACTCCTGTTTCTCCCCATCTGTTTTCAGACTCCTGTTTCTGCCCCTCTGTTTCCAGACTCCTTTTTCTCCCCCTCTGTTTCCAGACTCCTATTTCTGCCCCTGTGTTTCCAGACTCCGGTTTCTGCCCCTCTGTTTCCAGACTCCTGTTTCTCACCCTCTGTTTCCAGACTCCTGTTTCTCCCCATCAATTTCCAGACTCCTGTTTCTCCCCCTCTGTTTCCAGACTCCTGTTTCTGCCGCTCTGTTTCCAGACTCCTCTTTCTCCCCCTCTGTTTCCAGACTCCTGTTTCTCCCCATCAATTTCCAGACTCCTGTTTCTCCCCCTCTGTTTTCAGACTCCTTTTTCTGCCCCTCTGTTTCCAGACTGCTGTTTCTCCCCCTCTGTTTTCAGACTCCTGTTTCTCCCCCTCTGTTTCCGGACTCCTGTTTCTCCCCCTCTGTTTTAAGACTCCTGTTTCTGCCCCTCTGTTTCCAGACTCCTGTTTCTCACCCTCTGTTTCCAGTCTCCTCTTTCTGCCCCTCAGTTTCCAGACTCCTGTTTCTCAACCTCTGTTTCCAGACTCCTGTTTCTCCCCATCAATTTCCAGACTCCTGCTTCCCCCCCTCTGTTTCCAGACTCCTGTTTCTCCCCCTCTGTTTCCAGACTCCTGTTTCTACCCCTCTGTTCCCAGACTCCTATTTCTGCCCCTCTGTTTCCAGACTCCTGTTTCTCACCATCTGTTTCCAGACTCCTGTTTCTCCCCCTCTGTTTCCAGACTCCTGTTTCTGCCCCTCTGATTCCAGACTCTTGTTTCTCCCCCTGTTTCCAGACTCCTGTTTCTGCCCCTCTGTTTCCAGACTCCTGTTTCTCACCCTCTGTTTCCAGACTCCTGTTTCTGCCCCTCTGTTTCGAGCCTCCTGATTCTGCCCCTCTGTTTCCAGCCTCCTCTTTTTCACACTCTGTTTCCTGACTCCTGTTTCTCCCCCTCTGTTTCCAGGCTCCTGTTTCTGCCCCTCTGTTTCCAGCCTCCTGTTTCTCCACATCTGTTTCCAGTCTCCTGTTTCTCTCCCTCTGTTTCCAGACTCCTGTTTCTCCCCCTCTGTTTCCAGTCTCCTCTTTCTGCCCCTCTGTTTCCAGCCTCCTGTTTCTGCCCCTCTGTTTCCAGCCTCCTGTTTCTGCCCCTCTTTTTCCAGCCTCCTGTTTCTCCTCCTCTGTTTACAGGCACCTGTTTCTCCCCCTCTGTTTTCAGACTCCTGATTCTGCCCCTCTGTTTCCAGACTCCTGGTTTTCCCCCTCTGTTTCCAGCCTCCTGTTTCTGCCCCTCTGTTTCGAGACTCCTGTTTCTGCCCTTCTGTTTCCTGCCTCCTGCTTCTCCCCCTCTGTTTCCAGACTCCTGTTTCTCACCCTCTGTTTCCAGACTCCTGTTTCGGCCCCTCTGTTTCCAGACTCCGGTTTCTGCCCCTCTGTTTCCAGACTCCTGTTTCTGCCCCTCTGTTTCCAGCCTCCTGTTTCTCCCCCTCTGTTTCCAGACTCCTGTTTCTCCCCCTCTGTTTCCAGACTCCTGTTTCTCACCCTCTGATTCCAGCCTCCTGTATCTCACCCTCTGTTTCCAGCCTCCTGTTTCTCCCCCTCGGTTTCCACACTCCTGTTTCTGCCCCACTGTTTCCAGACTCCTGTTTCTCACCCTCTGTTTCCAGACTCCTGTTTCTGCCCCTTTGTTTCCAGACTCCTGTTTCTGCCCCTCTGTTTCCAGACTCGGGTATCTGCCCCTCTGTTTCCAGACTCCTGTTTCTCACCCTCTATTTCCAGACTCCTGTTTCTCGCCATCGTTTTCCAGACTCCTGTTTCTGCCCCTCTGTTTCCAGACTCCGTTTTCTGCCCCTCTGTTTCCAGACTCCTGTTTCTGCCCCTCTGTTTCCAGCCTCCTGTTTCTACCCCACTGTTTCCAGACTCCTGTTTCTCCCCCTCTGATTCCAGACTCCTGTTTCTCACCCTCTGATTCCAGCCTCCTGTATCTCACCCTCTGTTTCCAGCCTCCTGTTTCTCCCCCTCTGTTTCTACACTCCTGTTTCTGCCCCACTGTTTCCAGACTCCTGTTTCTCACCCTCTGTTTCCAGACTCCTGTTTCTGCCCCTCTGTTTCCAGACTCCTGTTTCTGCCCCTCTGTTTCCAGACTCGGGTTTCTGCCCCTCTGTTTCCAGACTCCTGTTTCTCACCCTCTGTTTCCAGACTCCTGTTTCTCGCCCTCGTTTTCCAGACTCCTGTTTCTCGCCCTCGTTTTCCAGACTCCTGTTTCTGCCCCTCTGTTTCCAGACTCCGGTTTCTGCCCCTCTGTTTCCAGACTCCTGTTTCTGCCCCTCTGTTTCCAGCCTCCTGTTTCTGCCTTTCTGTTTCCAGCCTCCTGTTTCTCCCCCACTGTTTCCAGACTCCTGTTTCTCCTTCTCTGTTTCCAGACTCCTGTTTCTGCCCCTGTGTTTCCAGAATCCTTTTTCTGCCCCTCTGTTTCCAGCCTCCTGTTTCTGCCCCTCTGTTTCCAGCCTCCTGTTTCTCCCCCTCTGTTTCCAGACTCCTGTTTCTCCTCCTCTGTTTACAGACTCTTGTTTCCCCCCCTCTGTTTTCAGACTCCTGTTTCTGCCCCTCTGTTTCCAGACTCCTGTTTCTCCCCCTCTGTTTCCAGACTCCTGTTACTCCCACTCTGTATCCAGAATCCTGTTTCTCCCCCTCTGTTTCCAGACTCCTGTTTCTCCCCCTCTTTTTCCAGTCTCCTGTTTCTCCACCTCTGTTTCCAGACTACTGTTTATCACCCTCTGTTTCCAGGATCCTGTTTCTCCCCCTCTGTTTCGAGCCTCCTGTTTCTGCCCCTCTGTTTCCAGCGTCCTGTTTATTCCCCTCTGTTTCCAAACTCCTGTTTCTGCCCCTCTGTTTCCAGACTCCTGTTTCTGCCCCTCTGTTTCCAGCCTCCTGTTTCTGCCCCTCTGTTTCCAGCCTCCTGTTTCTCCCCCTCTGTTTCCAGACTCCTGATTCTCCTCCTCTGTTTACAGGCTCCTGTTTCTCCCCCTCTGTTTTCAGACTCCTGATTCTGCCCCTCTGTTTCCAGACACCTGTTTCTCCCCCTCTGTTTCCAGACTCCTGCTTCTCCCCCTCTGTTTCCAGCCTCCTGTTTCTGCCCCTGTGTTTCAAGACTCCTGTGCCTGCCCCTCTGTTTGCAGCCTCCTGATTCTCCCCCTCTGTTTCCAGACTCCTGTTTCTCCCCCTCTCTTTACAGACTCCTGTTTCGGCCCCTCTGTTTCCAGACTCCTGTTTCTCCCCCTCTGTTTACAGACTCCTGTTTCTGCCCCTCTGTTTCCAGACTCCTGTTTCTGCCCCTCTGTTTCCAGACTTCTGTTTCTCACCCTGTGTTTCCAGACTCCTGTTTCTCCCCCTCTGTTTCCAGCCTCCTGTTTCTCCCCCTCTGTTTCCAGACTCCTATTTCTGCCCCTCTGTTTCCAGACTCCTGTTTCTCACCATCTGTTTCCAGACTCCTGTTTCTCCCCCTCTGTTTCCAGACTACTGTTTCTGCCCCTCTGTTTCCAGACTCCTGTTTCTCCCCATCTGTTTTCAGACTCCTGTTTCTGCCCCTCTGTTTCCAGACTCCTGTTTCTCCCCCTCTGTTTCCAGACTCCTGTTTCTGCCCCTCTGTTTCCAGACTCTGGTTTCTGCCTCTCTGTTTAAAGACACCTGTTTCTCACCCTCTGTTTCCAGACTCCTGTTTCTCCCCCTCTGTTTCCAGACTCCTGTTTCTGCCCCTCTGTTTCCAGACTCCTGTTTCTCACCCTCTGTTTCCAGTCTCCTCTTTCTGCCCCTCTGTTTCCAGCCTCCTGTTTCTGCCCCTCTGTTTCCAGTGTCCTGTTTCTCTCCCTCTGTTTCCAGACTCCTGTTTCTCCCCCTCTGTTTCCAGACTCCTGTTTCTGCCCCTCTGTTTCCAGACTTCTGTTTCTCACCCTGTGTTTCCAGACTCCTGTTTCTGCCCCTCTGTTTCCAGCCTCCTGTTTCTCCCCTCTGTTTCCAGACTCCTATTTCTGCCCTCTGTTTCCAGACTCCTGCTTCTCACCATCTGTTTCCAGACTCCTGTTTCTCCCCCTCTGTTTCCACACTCCTGTTTCTGCCCCTCTGTTTCCAGACTCTTGTTTCTCCCCCTCTGTTTCCAGCCTCCTGTTTCTCCCCCTCCGTTTCCAGACTCCTGTTTCTCCTCCTCTGTTTCAAGACTCCTGTTTATTCCCCTCTGTTTCCAAACTCCTGTTTCTGCCCCTCTGTTTCCAGACTCCTGTTTCTGCCCCTCTGTTTCCAAACTCCTGTTTCTGCCCCTCTGTTTCCAGCCTCCAGTTCCTGCCCCTCTGTTTCCAGCCTCCTGTTTCTCCCCCTCTGTTTCCAGACTCCTGATTCTCCTCCTCTGTTTACAGGCTCCTGTTTCTCCCACTCTGTTTTCAGACTCCTTATTCTGCCCCTCTGTTTCCAGACTCCTGCTTCTCCACCTCTGTTTCCAGCCTCCTGTTTCTGCCCCTCTGTTCCGAGACTCCTGTTTCTCACCATCTGTTTCCAGACTCCTGTTTCTCACCCTCTGTTTCCACTCTCCTGTTTCTCCCCCTCTGTTTCCAGACTCCTGTTTCTGCCCCTCTGTTTCCAGACTTCTGTTTCTCACCCTGTGTTTCCAGCCTCCTGTTTCTCCCCCTCTGTTTCCAGACTCCTATTTCTGCCCCTCTGTTTCCAGACTCCTGTTTCTCACCATCTGTTTCCAGACTCCTGTTTCTCCCCCTCTGTTTCCAGACTCCTGTTTCTGCCCCTCTGTTTCCAGACTCTTGTTTCTCCTCCGCTGTTTCCAGACTCCTGTTTCTGCCCCTCTGTTTCCAGACTCCTGTTTCTGCCTCTCTGTTTCCAGACTCCTGTTTCTCACCCTCTGTTTCCAGACTCCAGTTTCTGCCCCTCTGTTTTGAACCTCCTGATTCTGCCTTTCTGTTTCCAGACTCCTGTTTCTCACCATCTGTTTCCAGACTCCTGTTTCTCCCCCTCTGTTTCCAGACTCCTGTTTCTGCCCCTCTGTTTCCAGCCTCCTGTTTCTCCCCCTCTGTTTCCACACTCCTGTTTCTGCCCCTCTGTTTCCAGACTCTTGTTTCTCCCCCTCTGTTTCCAGCCTCCTGTTTCTCCCCCTCTGTTTCCAAACTCCTGTTTCTCCTCCTCTGTTTCCAGACTCCTGTTTCTGCCCCTCTGTTTCCAGACTCCTGTTTCTGCCCCTCTGTTTCCAGCCTCCTGTTTCTCCCCCTCTGTTTCCAGACTCCTGTTTCTCCTCCTCTGTTTCCAGACTCCTGTTTCTCCCCCTCTGTTTCCAGACTCCTGTTTCTCCCCTTCTGTATCCAGACTCCTGTTTCTCCCCCTCTCTTTCCAGACTCCTGATTCTCCCCCTCTATTTCCGGACTCCTGTTTCTCCCCCTCTGTTTCCAGACTCCTGTTTCTGCCCCTCTGTTTCCAGACTCCTGTTTCTCACCCTCTGTTTCCAGTCTCCTCTTTCTGCCCCTCTGTTTCCAGCCTCCTGTTTCTGCCCCTCTGTTTCCAGTCTCCTGTTTCTCTCCCTCTGTTTCCAGACTCCTGTTTCTGCCCCTCTGTTTCCAGACTTCTGTTTCTCACCCTGTGTTTCCAGACTCCTGTTTCTCCCCCTCTGTTTCCAGCCTCCTGTTTCCCCCCTCTGTTTCCAGACTCCTATTTCTGCCCTCTGTTTCCAGACTCCTGTTTCTCACCATCTGTTTCCAGACTCCTGTTTCTCCCCCTGTGTTTCCAGACTCCTGTTTCTGCCCCTCTGTTTCCAGCCTCCGGTTTCTCCCCCTCTGTTTCCACACTGCTGTTTCTGCCCCTCAATTTCCAGACTCTTGTTTCTCCCCCTCTGTTTCTAGCCTCCTGTTTCTCCCCCTCTGTTTCCAGACTCCTGTTTCTCCTTCTCTGTTTCCAGACTCCTGTTTCTCGCTCTCTTTTTCCAGACTCCTGTTTCTGCCCCTCTGTTTCCAGACTTCTGTTTCTCACCCTGTGTTTCCAGCCTCCTGTTTCTCCCCCTCTGTTTCCAGACTCCTATTTCTGCCCCTCTGTTTCCAGACTCCTGTTTCTCACCATCTGTTTCCAGACTCCTGTTTCTCCCCCTCTGTTTCCAGACTCCTGTTTCTGCCCCTCTGTTTCCAGACTCTTGTTTCTCCTCCGCTGTTTCCAGACTCCTGTTTCTGCCCCTCTGTTTCCAGACTCCTGTTTCTGCCTCTCTGTTTCCAGACTCCTGTTTCTCACCCTCTGTTTCCAGACTCCAGTTTCTGCCCCTCTGTTTTGAACCTCCTGATTCTGCCTCTCTGTTTCCAGACTCCTGTTTCTCACCATCTGTTTCCAGACTCCTGTTTGTCCCCCTCTGTTTCCAGACTCCTGTTTCTGCCCCTCTGTTTCCAGCCTCCTGTTTCTCCCCCTCTGTTTCCACACTCCTGTTTCTGCCCCTCTGTTTCCAGACTCTTGTTTCTCCCCCTCTGTTTCCAGCCTCCTGTTTCTCCCCCTCTGTTTCCAAACTCCTGTTTCTCCTCCTCTGTTTCCAGACTCCTGTTTCTGCCCCTCTGTTTCCAGACTCCTGTTTCTGCCCCTCTGTTTCCAGCCTCCTGTTTCTCCCCCTCTGTTTCCAGACTCCTGTTTCTCCTCCTCTGTTTCCAGACTCCTGTTTCTCCCCCTCTGTTTCCAGACTCCTGTTTCTCCCCTTCTGTATCCAGACTCCTGTTTCTCCCCCTCTCTTTCCAGACTCCTGATTCTCCCCCTCCATTTCCGGACTCCTGTTTCTCCCCCTCTGTTTCCAGACTCCTGTTTCTGCCCCTCTGTTTCCAGACTCCTGTTTCTCACCCTCTGTTTCCAGTCTCCTCTTTCTGCCCCTCTGTTTCCAGCCTCCTGTTTCTGCCCCTCTGTTTCCAGTCTCCTGTTTCTCTCCCTCTGTTTCCAGACTCCTGTTTCTGCCCCTCTGTTTCCAGACTTCTGTTTCTCACCCTGTGTTTCCAGACTCCTGTTTCTCCCCCTCTGTTTCCAGCCTCCTGTTTCCCCCCTCTGTTTCCAGACTCCTATTTCTGCCCTCTGTTTCCAGACTCCTGTTTCTCACCATCTGTTTCCAGACTCCTGTTTCTCCCCCTGTGTTTCCAGACTCCTGTTTCTCCCCCTCTGTTTCCACACTGCTGTTTCTGCCCCTCAATTTCCAGACTCTTGTTTCTCCCCCTCTGTTTCTAGCCTCCTGTTTCTCCCCCTCTGTTTCCAGACTCCTGTTTCTCCTTCTCTGTTTCCAGACTCCTGTTTCTCGCTCTCTTTTTCCAGACTCCTTTTTCTGCCCCTCTGTTTCCAGAATCCTGTTTCTGCCCCTCTGTTTCCAGCCTCCTGTTTCTGCCCCTCTGTTTCCAGCCTCCTGTTTCTCCCCCTCTGTTACCAGACTCCTGGTTCTCCTCCTCTGTTTACAGACTCCTGTTTCTCCCCCTCTGCTTTCAGACTCCTGTTTCTGCCCCTCTGTTTCCAGACTCCTGTTTCTCCCCCTCTGTTTCCAGACTCCTGTTTCTCCCCCTCTGTATCCAGACTCCTGTTTCTCCCCCTCTGTTTCCAGACTCCTGTTTCTCCCCCTCTGTTTCCAGTCTCCTGTTTCTCCACCTCTGTTTCCAGGATCCTGTTTCTCCCCCTCTGTTTCGAGCCTCCTGTTTCTGCCCCTCTGTTTCCAGCGTCCTGTTTATTCCCCTCTGTTTCCAGACTCCTGATTCTGCCCCTCTGTTTCCAGACACCTGTTTCTCCCCCTCTGTTTCCAGACTCCTGCTTCTCCCCCTCTCTTTCCAGCCTCCTGTTTCTGCCCCTGTGTTTCGAGACTCCTGTGTCTGCCCCTCTGTTTCCAGCCTCCTGTTTCGCCCCCTCTGTTTCCAGACTCCTGTTTCTCCCCCTCTGTTTCCAGACTCCTGTTTCTGCCCCTCTGTTTCCAGACTCCTGTTTCTGCCCCTCTGTTTCCAGACGCCTGTTTCTCCCCCCTCTGTTTCCAGACCCCTGTTTCTGCCCCTCTGTTTCCAGCCTCCTGTTTCTCACCCTCTGTTTCCAGCCTCCTGTTTCTCCCCCACTGTTTCCACACTCCTGTTTCTGCCCCTCTGTTTCCAGACTCCTGTTTCTTCCCCTCTGTTTCCAGACTCCGGTTTCTGCCCCTCTGTTTCCAGACTCCTGTTTCTCCCCCTCTGTTTGCAGACCCCAGTTTCTCCCCCTCTGTTTTCAGACTCCTGTTCCTGCCCCTCTGTTTCCAGACTCCTGTTTCTCCCCCTCTGTTTCCAGACTCCTGTTTCTCCCCCTCTGTTTCCAGACTCCTGTTTCTCCCCCTCTGTTTCCAGACTCCTGTTTCTCACCCTCTATTTCCAGTGTCCTCTTTCTGCCCCTCTGTTTCCAGCCTCCTGTTTCTGCCCCTCTGTTTCCAGTCTCCTGTTTCTCTCCCTCTGTTTCCAGACTCCTGTTTCTCCCCGTCTGTTTCCAGACTCCTGTTTCTCCCCCTCTGTTTCCAGACTCCTGTTTCTGCCCCTCTGTTTCCAGACTTCTGTTTCTCACCCTGTGTTTCCAGACTCCTGTTTCTCCCCCTCTGTTTCCAGCCTCCTGTTTCTCCCCCTCTGTTTCCAGACTCCTATTTCTGCCCCTCTGTTTCCAGACTCCTGCTTCTCACCATCTGTTTCCAGACTCCTGTTTCTCCCCCTCTGTTTCCAGACTACTGTTTCTGCCCCTCTGTTTCCAGACTCCTGTTTCTCCCCATCTGTTTTCAGACTCCTGTTTCTGCCCCTCTGTTTCCAGACTCCTGTTTCTCCCCCTCTGTTTCCAGACTCCTGTTTCTGCCCCTCTGTTTCCAGACTCTGGTTTCTGCCTCTCTGTTTCCAGACTCCTGTTTCTCACCCTCTGTTTCCAGACTCCTGTTTCTCCCCCTCTGTTTCGAGCCTCCTGTTTCTGCCCCTCTGTTTCCAGCGTCCTGCTTATTCCCCTCTGTTTCCAAACTCCTGTTTCTGCCCCTCTGTTTCCAGACTCCTGTTTCTGCAATTCTGTTTCCAGACTCCTGTTTCTGCCCCTCTGTTTCCAGCCTCCTGTTTCTGCCCCTCTGTTTCCAGCCTCCTGTTTCTCCCCCTCTGTTTCCAGACTCCTGATTCTCCTCCTCTGTTTACAGGCTCCTGTTTCTCCCACTCTGTTTTCAGACTCCTGATTCTGCCCCTCTGTTTCCAGCCTCCTGTTTCGCCCCCTCTGTTTCCAGACTCCTGTTTCTCCCCCTCTGTTTACAGACTCCTGTTTCTGCCCCTCTGTTTCCAGACTCCTGTTTCTGCCCCTCTGTTTCCAGACGCCTGTTTCTCCCCCTCTTTTTCCAGTCCCCTGTTTCTGCCCCTCTGTTTCCAGCCTCCTGTTTCTCACCCTCTGTTTCCAGCCTCCTGTTTCTCCCCCTCTGTTTCCAGCCTCCTGTTTCTGCCCCTCTGTTTCCAGACTCCTGATTCTCCCCCTCTGTTTGCAGACCCCTGTTTCTCCCCCTCTGTTTTCAGACTCCTGTTTCTGCCCCTCTGTTTCCAGACTCCTGTTTCTCCCCCTCTGTTTCCAGACTCCTGTTTCTCCCCCTCTGATTCAAGACTCCTGGTTCTCCCCCTCTGTTTCCGGACTCCTGTTTCTCCCCCTCTGTTTCCAGACTCCTGTTTCTGCCCCTCTGTTTCCAGACTCCTGTTTCTCACCCTCTGTTTCCAGTCTCCTCTTTCTGCCCCCCTGTTTCCAGCCTCCTGTTTCTGCCCCTCTGTTTCCAGTGTCCTGTTTCTCTCCCTCTGTTTCCAGACTCCTGTTTCGGCCCCTCTGTTTCCAGTATCCTGTTTCTGCCCCTCTGTTTCCAGCCTCCTGTTTCTGCCCCTCTGTTTCCAGCCTCCTGTTTCTCCCCCTCTGTTTCCAGACTCCTGGTTCTCCTCCTCTGTTTACAGACTCCTGTTTCTCCCCCTCTGCTTTCAGACTCCTGTTTCTGCCCCTCTGTTTCCAGACTCCTGTTTCTCACCCTCTGTTTCCAGACTCCTGTTTCTCCCCCTCTGTATCAAGACTCCTGTTTCTCCCCCTCTGTTTCCAGACTCCTGTTTCTCCCCCTCTGTTTCCAGTCTCCTGTTTCTCCACCTCTGTTTCCAGACTCCTGTTTACCACCCTCTGTTTCCAGGATCCTGTTTCTCCCCCTCTGTTTCGAGCCTCCTGTTTATTCCCCTCTGTTTCCAAACTCCTGTTTCTGCCCCTCTGTTTCCAGACTCCTGTTTCTGCCCCTCTGTTTCCAGACTCCTGTTTCTGCCCCTCTGTTTCCAGCCTCCTGTTTCTGCCCCTCTGTTTCCAGCCTCCTGTTTCTCCCCCTCTGTTTACAGGCTCATGTTTCTCCCACTCTGTTTTCAGACTCCTGATTCTGCCCCTCTGTTTCCAGACACCTGTTTCTCCCCCTCTGTTTCCAGACTCCTGCTTCTCCCCCTCTGTTTCCAGCCTCCTGTTTCTGCCCCTGTGTTTCGAGACTCCTGTGTCTGCCCCTCTGTTTCCAGCCTCCTGTTTCGCCCCCTCTGTTTCCAGACTCCTGTTTCTCCCCCTCTGTTTACAGACTCCTGTTTCTGCCCCTCTGTTTCCAGACTCCTGTTTCTGCCCCTCTGTTTCCAGACGCCTGTTTCTCCCCTCTGTTTCCAGACCCCTGTTTCTGCCCCTCTGTTTCCAGCCTCCTGTTTCTCACCCTCTGTTTCCAGCCTCCTGTTTCTCCCCCTCTTTTTCCACACTCCTGTTTCTGCCCCTCTGTTTCCAGACTCCTGTTTCTTCCCCTCTGTTTCCAGACTCCGGTTTCTGCCCCTCTGTTTCCAGACTCCTGTTTCTCCCCATCTGTTTGCAGACCCCAGTTTCTCCCCCTCTGTTTTCAGACTCCTGTTTCTGCCCCTCTGTTTCCAGACTCCTGTTTCTCCCCCTCTGTTTCCAGACTCCTGTTTCTCCCCCTCTGCTTCCAGACTCCTGTTTCTCCCCCTCTGTTTCCAGACTCCTGTTTCTCACCCTCTATTTCCAGTCTCCTCTTTCTGCCCCTCTGTTTCCAGCCTCCTGTTTCTGCCCCTCTGTTTCCAGTCTCCTGTTTCTCTCCCTCTGTTTCCAGACTCCTGTTTCTCCCCCTCTGTATCCAGACTCCTGTTTCTGCCCCTCTGTTTCCAGACTTCTGTTTCTCACCCTGTGTTTCCAGACTCCTGTTTCTCCCCCTCTGTTTCCAGCCTCCTGTTTCTCCCCCTCTGTTTCCAGACTCCTATTTCTGCCCCTCTGTTTCCAGACTCCTGCTTCTCAATATCTGTTTCCAGACTCCTGTTTCTCCCCCTCTGTTTCCAGACTACTGTTTCTGCCACTCTGTTTCCAGACTCCTGTTTCTCCCCATCTGTTTCCAGACTCCTGTTTCTCCCCCTCTGTTTCCAGACTCCTGTTTCTGCCCCTCTGTTTCCAGACTCTGGTTTCTGCCTCTCTGTTTCCAGACTCCTGTTTCTCACCCTCTGTTTCCAGACTCCTGTTTCTCCCCCTCTGTTTCTAGAATCCTGTTTCTGCCCCTCTGTTTCCAGACTCCTGTTTCTGCCTCTCTGTTTCCAGACTCCTGTTTCTCACCCTCTGTTTCCAGACTCCTGTTTCTGCCCCTCTGTTTCCAGACTCTTGTGTCTCCCCCTCTGTTTCCAGCATCCTGTTTCTCCCCCTCTGTATCCAGACTCCTGTTTCTCCCCCTCTGTTTCCAGACTCCTGTTTCTCCCCCTCTGTTTCTAGTCTCCTGTTTCTCCACCTCTGTTTCCAGACTCCTGTTTCTCACACTCTGTTTCCAGGCTCCTGTTTCTCCCCCTCTGTTTCGAGCCTCCTGTTTCTGCCCCTCTGTTTCCAGACTCCTGTTTCTGCCCCTCTGTTTCCAGCCTCCTGTTTCTCCCCCTCTGTTTCCAGACTCCTGTTTCTCCTCCTCTGTTTCCAGACTCCTGTTCCTACACCTCTGTTTCCAGACTCCTGTTTCTCCCCCTCTGTATCCAGACTCCTGTTTCTCCCCCTCTGTTTCCAGACTCCTGTTTCACCCCCTCTGTTTCTAGTCTCCTGTTTCTCCACCTCTGTTTCCAGACTCCTGTTTCTCACACTCTGTTTCCAGGCTCCTGTTTCTCCCCCTCTGTTTCGAGCCTCCTGTTTCTGCCCCTCTGTTTCCAGCCTCCTGTTTCTCCCCCTCTGTTTCCAGACTCCTGTTCCTCCTCCTCTGTTTACAGGCTCCTGTTTCTCCCCCTCTGTTTTCAGACTCCTGATTCTGCCCCTCTGTTTCCAGACTCCTGTTTCTCCCCCTCTTATTCCAGACTCCTGTTTCTGCCGCTCTGTTTCCAGACTCCTGTTTCTCACCCTCTGTTTCCAGCCTCCTGTTTCTCGACCTCTGTTTCCAGACTCCTGTTTCTGCTCCTCTGTTTCCAGACTCCTGTTTCTGCCCCTCTGTTTCCAGACTCCTGTTTCTGCCCCTCTGTTTCCAGCCTCCTGTTTCTGCCCCTCTGTTTCCAGACTCCTGTTTCTCCCCCTCTGTTTGCAGACCCCTGTTTCTCCCCCTCTGTTTTCAGACTCCTGTTTCTGCCCCACTGTTTCCAGACTCCTGTTTCTCCCCCTCTGTTTCCAGACTCCTGTTTCTCCCCCTCTGATTCATGACTCCTGGTTCTCCCCCTCTGTTTCCGGACTCCTGTTTCTCCCCCTCTGTTTCCAGACTCCTGTTTCTGCCCCTCTGTTTCCAGACTCCTGTTTCTCACCCTCTGCTTCCAGTCTCCTCTTTCTGCCCCCCTGTTTCCAGCCTCCTGATTCTGCCCCTCTGTTTCCAGTGTCCTGTTTCTCTCCCTCTGTTTCCAGACTCCTGTTTCTCCCCCTCTGTTTCCAGACTCCTGTTTCTGCCCCTCTGTTTCCAGCCTCCTGTTTCTCCCCCTCTGTTTCCACACTCCTGTTTCTGCCCCTCTGTTTCCAGACTCTTGTTTCTCCCCCTCTGTTTCCAGCCTCCTGTTTCTCCCCCTCTGTTGCCAGACCCCTGTTTCTGCCCCTCTGTTTCCAGACTCCTGTTTCTGCCCCTCTGTTTCCAGACTCCTGTTTCTTCCCCTCTGTTTCCAGACTCCTGTTTCTCCCCCTCTGTATCCAGACTCCTGTTTCTCCCCCTCTGTTTCCAGACTCCTGTTTCTCCCCCTCAGTTACCAGTCTCCTGTTTCTCCACCTCTGTTTCCAGACTCCTGTTTCTCCTCCTCTGTTTCCAGACTCCTGTTTCTCACCCTCTGTTTCCAGACTCCTGTTTCTCCCCCTCTGTTTCGAGCCACCTGTTTCAGCCCCTCTGTTTCCAGCCTCCTGTTTCTCCCCCTCTGTTTCCAAACTCCTGTTTCTGCCACTCTGTTTCCAGACTCCTGTTTCTGCCCCTCTGTTTCCAGACTCCTGTTTCTGCCCCTCTGTTTCCAGCCTCCTGTTTCTGCCCCCCTGTTTCCAGCCTCCTGTTTCTCCCCCTCTGTTTCCAGACTCCTGTTTCTCCTCCTCAGTTTACAGGCTCCTGTTTCTCCCCCTCTGTTTTCAGACTCCTGATTCTGCCCCTCTGTTTCCAGACTCCTGTTTCTCCCCCTCTTTTACCAGACTCCTGTTTCTCCCCCTCTGTTTCCAGACTCCTGTTTCTGCCCCTCTGTTTCCAGTCTCCTGTTTCTGCCCCTCTGTTTCCAGCCTCCTGTTTCTCCCCCTCTGTTTCCAGCCTCCTGTTTCTGCCCCTCTGTTTCCAGACTCCTGATTCTCCCCCTCTGTTTGCAGACCCCTGTTTCTCCCCCTCTGTTTTCAGACTCCTGTTTCTGCCCCTCTGTTTCCAGACTCCTGTTTCTCCCCCTCTGTTTCCAGACTCCTGTTTCTCCCCCTCTGATTCAAGACTCCTGGTTCTCCCCCTCTGTTTCCGGACTCCTGTTTCTCCCCCTCTGTTTCCAGACTCCTGTTTCTGCCCCTCTGTTTCCAGACTCCTGTTTCTCACCCTCTGTTTCCAGTCTCCTCTTTCTGCCCCCCTGTTTCCAGCCTCCTGTTTCTGCCCCTCTGTTTCCAGTGTCCTGTTTCTCTCCCTCTGTTTCCAGACTCCTGTTTCGGCCCCTCTGTTTCCAGAATCCTGTTTCTGCCCCTCTGTTTCCAGCCTCCTGTTTCTGCCCCTCTGTTTCCAGCCTCCTGTTTCTCCCCCTCTGTTTCCAGACTCCTGGTTCTCCTCCTCTGTTTACAGACTCCTGTTTCTCCCCCTCTGCTTTCAGACTCCTGTTTCTGCCCCTCTGTTTCCAGACTCCTGTTTCTCACCCTCTGTTTCCAGACTCCTGTTTCTCCCCCTCTGTATCAAGACTCCTGTTTCTCCCCCTCTGTTTCCAGACTCCTGTTTCTCCCCCTCTGTTTCCAGTCTCCTGTTTCTCCACCTCTGTTTCCAGACTCCTGTTTACCACCCTCTGTTTCCAGGATCCTGTTTCTCCCCCTCTGTTTCGAGCCTCCTGTTTATTCCCCTCTGTTTCCAAACTCCTGTTTCTGCCCCTCTGTTTCCAGACTCCTGTTTCTGCCCCTCTGTTTCCAGACTCCTGTTTCTGCCCCTCTGTTTCCAGCCTCCTGTTTCTGCCCCTCTGTTTCCAGCCTCCTGTTTCTCCCCCTCTGTTTACAGGCTCATGTTTCTCCCACTCTGTTTTCAGACTCCTGATTCTGCCCCTCTGTTTCCAGACACCTGTTTCTCCCCCTCTGTTTCCAGACTCCTGCTTCTCCCCCTCTGTTTCCAGCCTCCTGTTTCTGCCCCTGTGTTTCGAGACTCCTGTGTCTGCCCCTCTGTTTCCAGCCTCCTGTTTCGCCCCCTCTGTTTCCAGACTCCTGTTTCTCCCCCTCTGTTTACAGACTCCTGTTTCTGCCCCTCTGTTTCCAGACTCCTGTTTCTGCCCCTCTGTTTCCAGACGCCTGTTTCTCCCCTCTGTTTCCAGACCCCTGTTTCTGCCCCTCTGTTTCCAGCCTCCTGTTTCTCACCCTCTGTTTCCAGCCTCCTGTTTCTCCCCCTCTTTTTCCACACTCCTGTTTCTGCCCCTCTGTTTCCAGACTCCTGATTCTTCCCCTCTGTTTCCAGACTCCGGTTTCTGCCCCTCTGTTTCCAGACTCCTGTTTCTCCCCATCTGTTTGCAGACCCCAGTTTCTCCCCCTCTGTTTTCAGACTCCTGTTTCTGCCCCTCTGTTTCCAGACTCCTGTTTCTCCCCCTCTGTTTCCAGACTCCTGTTTCTCCCCCTCTGCTTCCAGACTCCTGTTTCTCCCCCTCTGTTTCCAGACTCCTGTTTCTCACCCTCTATTTCCAGTCTCCTCTTTCTGCCCCTCTGTTTCCAGCCTCCTGTTTCTGCCCCTCTGTTTCCAGTCTCCTGTTTCTCTCCCTCTGTTTCCAGACTCCTGTTTCTCCCCCTCTGTATCCAGACTCCTGTTTCTGCCCCTCTGTTTCCAGACTTCTGTTTCTCACCCTGTGTTTCCAGACTCCTGTTTCTCCCCCTCTGTTTCCAGCCTCCTGTTTCTCCCCCTCTGTTTCCAGACTCCTATTTCTGCCCCTCTGTTTCCAGACTCCTGCTTCTCAATATCTGTTTCCAGACTCCTGTTTCTCCCCCTCTGTTTCCAGACTACTGTTTCTGCCCCTCTGTTTCCAGACTCCTGTTTCTCCCCATCTGTTTCCAGACTCCTGTTTCTCCCCCTCTGTTTCCAGACTCCTGTTTCTGCCCCTCTGTTTCCAGACTCTGGTTTCTGCCTCTCTGTTTCCAGACTCCTGTTTCTCACCCTCTGTTTCCAGACTCCTGTTTCTCCCCCTCTGTTTCTAGAATCCTGTTTCTGCCCCTCTGTTTCCAGACTCCTGTTTCTGCCTCTCTGTTTCCAGACTCCTGTTTCTCACCCTCTGTTTCCAGACTCCTGTTTCTGCCCCTCTGTTTCCAGACTCTTGTGTCTCCCCCTCTGTTTCCAGCATCCTGTTTCTCCCCCTCTGTATCCAGACTCCTGTTTCTCCCCCTCTGTTTCCAGACTCCTGTTTCTCCCCCTCTGTTTCTAGTCTCCTGTTTCTCCACCTCTGTTTCCAGACTCCTGTTTCTCACACTCTGTTTCCAGGCTCCTGTTTCTCCCCCTCTGTTTCGAGCCTCCTGTTTCTGCCCCTCTGTTTCCAGACTCCTGTTTCTGCCCCTCTGTTTCCAGCCTCCTGTTTCTCCCCCTCTGTTTCCAGACTCCTGTTTCTCCTCCTCTGTTTCCAGACTCCTGTTCCTACACCTCTGTTTCCAGACTCCTGTTTCTCCCCCTCTGTATCCAGACTCCTGTTTCTCCCCCTCTGTATCCAGACTCCTGTTTCACCCCCTCTGTTTCTAGTCTCCTGTTTCTCCACCTCTGTTTCCAGACTCCTGTTTCTCACACTCTGTTTCCAGGCTCCTGTTTCTCCCCCTCTGTTTCGAGCCTCCTGTTTCTGCCCCTCTGTTTCCAGCCTCCTGTTTCTCCCCCTCTGTTTCCAGACTCCTGTTCCTCCTCCTCTGTTTACAGGCTCCTGTTTCTCCCCCTCTGTTTTCAGACTCCTGATTCTGCCCCTCTGTTTCCAGACTCCTGTTTCTCCCCCTCTTATTCCAGACTCCTGTTTCTGCCGCTCTGTTTCCAGACTCCTGTTTCTCACCCTCTGTTTCCAGCCTCCTGTTTCTCGACCTCTGTTTCCAGACTCCTGTTTCTGCTCCTCTGTTTCCAGACTCCTGTTTCTGCCCCTCTGTTTCCAGACTCCTGTTTCTGCCCCTCTGTTTCCAGCCTCCTGTTTCTGCCCCTCTGTTTCCAGACTCCTGTTTCTCCCCCTCTGTTTGCAGACCCCTGTTTCTCCCCCTCTGTTTTCAGACTCCTGTTTCTGCCCCACTGTTTCCAGACTCCTGTTTCTCCCCCTCTGTTTCCAGACTCCTGTTTCTCCCCCTCTGATTCAAGACTCCTGGTTCTCCCCCTCTGTTTCCGGACTCCTGTTTCTCCCCCTCTGTTTCCAGACTCCTGTTTCTGCCCCTCTGTTTCCAGACTCCTGTTTCTCACCCTCTGCTTCCAGTCTCCTCTTTCTGCCCCCCTGTTTCCAGCCTCCTGATTCTGCCCCTCTGTTTCCAGTGTCCTGTTTCTCTCCCTCTGTTTCCAGACTCCTGTTTCTCCCCCTCTGTTTCCAGACTCCTGTTTCTGCCCCTCTGTTTCCAGCCTCCTGTTTCTCCCCCTCTGTTTCCACACTCCTGTTTCTGCCCCTCTGTTTCCAGACTCTTGTTTCTCCCCCTCTGTTTCCAGCCTCCTGTTTCTCCCCCTCTGTTGCCAGACCCCTGTTTCTGCCCCTCTGTTTCCAGACTCCTGTTTCTGCCCCTCTGTTTCCAGACTCCTGTTTCTTCCCCTCTGTTTCCAGACTCCTGTTTCTCCCCCTCTGTATCCAGACTCCAGTTTCTCCCCCTCTGTTTCCAGACTCCTGTTTCTCCCCCTCAGTTACCAGTCTCCTGTTTCTCCACCTCTGTTTCCAGACTCCTGTTTCTCCTCCTCTGTTTCCAGACTCCTGTTTCTCACCCTCTGTTTCCAGACTCCTGTTTCTCCCCCTCTGTTTCGAGCCACCTGTTTCAGCCCCTCTGTTTCCAGCCTCCTGTTTCTCCCCCTCTGTTTCCAAACTCCTGTTTCTGCCACTCTGTTTCCAGACTCCTGTTTCTGCCCCTCTGTTTCCAGACTCCTGTTTCTGCCCCTCTGTTTCCAGCCTCCTGTTTCTGCCCCCCTGTTTCCAGCCTCCTGTTTCTCCCCCTCTGTTTCCAGACTCCTGTTTCTCCTCCTCAGTTTACAGGCTCCTGTTTCTCCCCCTCTGTTTTCAGACTCCTGATTCTGCCCCTCTGTTTCCAGACTCCTGTTTCTCCCCCTCTGTTACCAGACTCCTGTTTCTCCCCCTCTGTTTCCAGACTCCTGTTTCTGCCCCTCTGTTTCCAGTCTCCTGTTTCTGCCCCTCTGTTTCCAGACTCCTGTTTCTCACCCTCTGTTTCCAGACACCTGTTTCTGCCCCTCTGTTTCCAGACTCCTGTTTCTGCCCCTCTGTTTCCAGACGCCTGTTTCTCCCCCTCTGTTTCCAGACGCCTGTTTCTCCCCCTCTGTTTCCAGACTCCTGTTTCTCCCCCTCTGTTTCCAGATTCCTGTTTCTCATCCTCTGTTTCCAGCCTCCTGTTTCTCACCCTCTGTTTCCAGCCTCCTGTTTCTCCCCCTCGGTTTCCACACTCCTGTTTCTGCCCCGCTGTTTCCAGACTCCTGTTTCTCACCCTCGGTTTCCAGACTCCTGTTTCTGCCCCTCTGTTTCCAGACTCCTGTTTCTGCCCCTCTGTTTCCAGACTCCGGTTTCTGCCCCTCTGTTTCCAGACTCCTGTTTCTCACCCTCTGTTTCCAGCCTCCTGTTTCTCGCCTTCTGTTTCCAGACCCCTGTTTCTGCCCCTCTGTTTCCAGACTGCTTTTTCTGCCCCTCTGTTTCCAGACTCCTGTTTCTGCCCCTCTGTTTCCAGACTCCTGTTTCTGCCCCTCTGTTTCCAGACTCCTGTTTCTCCCCCTCTGTTTGCAGACCCCTGTTTCTCCCCCTCTGTTTTCAGACTCCTGTTTCTGCCCCTCTGTTTCCAGACTCCTGTTTCTGTCCCTCTGTTTCCAGACACCTGTTTCTCACCCTTTGTTTCCAGTCTCCTCTTTCTGCCCCTCAGTTTCCAGCCACCTGTTTCTGCCCCTCTGTTTCCAGACTCCTGTTTCTCTCCCTCTGTTTCCAGACTCCTGTTTCTGCCCCTCTATTTCCAGTCTCCTGTTTCTCTCCCTCTGTTTCCAGACTCCTGTTTCTGCCCCTCTGTTTCCAGACTTCTGTTTCTCACCCTGTGTTTCCAGACTCCTGTTTCTGCTCCTCTGTTTCCAGACTCCTGTTTCTGCCCCTCTGTTTCCAGACTCCTGTTTCTGCCCCTCTGTTTCCAGCCTCCTGTTTCTGCCCCTCTGTTTCCAGACTCCTGTTTCTCCCCCTCTGTTTGCAGACCCCTGTTTCTCCCCCTCTGTTTTCAGACTCCTGTTTCTGCCCCTCTGTTTCCTGACTCCTGTTTCTCCCCCTCTGTTTCCAGACCCCTGTATCTCCCCCTCTGATTCCAGACTCCTGTTTCTCCCCCTCTGTTTCCGGACTCCTGTTTCTCCCCCTCTGTTTCCAGACTCCTGTTTCTACCCCTCTGTTTCCAGCCTCCTGTTTCTCCCCCTCTGTTTCCACACTCCTGTTTCTGCCCCTCTGTTTCCAGACTCTTGTTTCTCACCCTCTGTTTCCAGACTCCTGTTTCTCCCCCTTTGATTCAAGACTCCTGGTTCTCCCCCTCTGTTTCCAGACTCCTGTTTCTGCCCCTCTGTTTGCAGACCCCTGTTTCTTCCCTTCTGTTTTCAGACTCCTGTTTCTGCCCCTCTGTTTCCAGTCTCCTGTTTCTCCCCCTCTGTTTCCAGACTCCTGTTTCTCCCCCTCTGATTCAAGACTCCTGGTTCTCCCCCTCTGTTTCCGGACTCCTGTTTCTCCCCCTCTGTTTCCAGACTCCTGTTTCTGCCCCTCTGTTTCCAGACTCCTGTTTCTCACCCTCTGTTTCCAGTCTCCTCTTTCTGCCCCCCTGTTTCCAGCCTCCTGTTTCTGCCCCTCTGTTTCCAGTGTCCTGTTTCTCTCCCTCTGTTTCCAGACTCCTGTTTCTGCCCCTCTGTTTCCAGACTCCTGTTTCTGCCCCTCTGTTTCCAGACTCCGGTTTCTGCCCCTCTGTTTCCAGACTCCTGCTTCTCACCCTCTGTTTCCAGCCTCCTGTTTCTCGCCTTCTGTTTCCAGACCCCTGTTTCTGCCCCTCTGTTTCCAGACTGCTTTTTCTGCCCCTCTGTTTCCAGACTCCTGTTTCTGCCCCTCTGTTTCCAGACTCCTGTTTCTGCCCCTCTGTTTCCAGACTCCTGTTTCTCCCCCTCTGTTTGCAGACCCCTGTTTCTCCCCCTCTGTTTTCAGACTCCTGTTTCTGCCCCTCTGTTTCCAGACTCCTGTTTCTGTCCCTCTGTTTCCAGACACCTGTTTCTCACCCTTTGTTTCCAGTCTCCTCTTTCTGCCCCTCAGTTTCCAGACACCTGTTTCTGCCCCTCTGTTTCCAGACTCCTGTTTCTCTCCCTCTGTTTCCAGACTCCTGTTTCTGCCCCTCTATTTCCAGTCTCCTGTTTCTCTCCCTCTGTTTCCAGACTCCTAATTCTGCCCCTCTGTTTCCAGCCTCCTGTTTCTCGCCCTCTGTTTCCAGACTCCTGTTTCTGCTCCTCTGTTTCCAGACTCCTGTTTCTGCCCCTCTGTTTCCAGACTCCTGTTTCTGCCCCTCTGTTTCCAGCCTCCTGTTTCTGCCCCTCTGTTTCCAGACTCCTGTTTCTCCCCCTCTGTTTGCAGACCCCTGTTTCTCCCCCTCTGTTTTCAGACTCCTGTTTCTGCCCCTCTGTTTCCTGACTCCTGTTTCTCCCCCTCTGTTTCCAGACCCCTGTTTCTCCCCCTCTGATTCCAGACTCCTGTTTCTCCCCCTCTGTTTCCGGACTCCTGTTTCTCCCCCTCTGTTTCCAGACTCCTGTTTCTACCCCTCTGTTTCCAGCCTCCTGTTTCTCCCCCTCTGTTTCCACACTCCTGTTTCTGCCCCTCTGTTTCCAGACTCTTGTTTCTCACCCTCTGTTTCCAGACTCCTGTTTCTCCCCCTTTGATTCAAGACTCCTGGTTCTCCCCCTCTGTTTCCAGACTCCTGTTTCTGCCCCTCTGTTTGCAGACCCCTGTTTCTTCCCCTCTGTTTTCAGACTCCTGTTTCTGCCCCTCTGTTTCCAGTCTCCTGTTTCTCCCCCTCTGTTTCCAGACTCCTGTTTCTCCCCCTCTGATTCAAGACTCCTGGTTCTCCCCCTCTGTTTCCGGACTCCTGTTTCTCCCCCTCTGTTTCCAGACTCCTGTTTCTGCCCCTCTGTTTCCAGACTCCTGTTTCTCACCCTCTGTTTCCAGTCTCCTCTTTCTGCCCCCTGTTTCCAGCCTCCTGTTTCTGCCCCTCTGTTTCCAGTGTCCTGTTTCTCTCCCTCTGTTTCCAGACTCCTGTTTCTCCCCCTCTGTTTCCAGACTCCTGTTTCTGCCCCTCTGTTTCCAGCCTCCTGTTTCTCCCCCTCTGTTTCCACACTCCTGTTTCTGCCCCTCTGTTTCAAGACTCTTGTTTCTCCCCCTCTGTTTCCAGCCTCCTGTTTCTCCCCCTCTGTTGCCAGACTCCTGTTTCTGCCCCTCTGTTTCCAGACTCCTGTTTCTGCCCCTCTGTTTCCAGACTCCTGTTTCTTCCCCTCTGTTTCCAGTCTCCTGTTTCTCCACCTGTGTTTCCAGACTCCTGTTTCTCCTCCTCTGTTTCCAGACTCCTGTTTCTCCCCCTCTGTTTCCAGTCTCCTGTTTCTCCACCTGTGTTTCCAGACTCCTGTTTCTCCTCCTCTGTTTCCAGACTCCTGTTTCTCACCCTCTGTTTCCAGACTCCTGTTTCTCCCCCTCTGTTTCAAGCCACCTGTTTCAGCCCCTCTGTTTCCAGCCTCCTGTTTCTCCCCCTCTGTTTCCAAACTCCTGTTTCTGCCACTCTGTTTCCAGACTCCTGTTTCTGCCCCTCTGTTTCCAGACTCCTGTTTCTGCCCCTCTGTTTCCAGCCTCCTGTTTCTGCCCCCCTGTTTCCAGCCTCCTGTTTCTGCCCCTCTGTTTCGAGACTCCTGTTTCTGCCCCTCTGTTTCCAGCCTCCTGTTTCTCACCCTCTGTTTCCAGACTCCTGTATCTGCCCCTCTGTTTCCAGTCTCCTGTTTCTGCCCCTCTGTTTCCAGACTCCTGTTTCTCACCCTCTGTTTCCAGACACCTGTTTCTGCCCCTCTGTTTCCAGACTCCTGTTTCTGCCCCTCTGTTTCCAGATGCCTGTTTCTCCCCCTCTGTTTCCAGGCGCCTGTTTCTCCCCCTCTGTTTCCAGACTCCTGTTTCTCCCCCTCTGTTTCCAGATTCCTGTTTCTCATCCTCTGTTTCCAGCCTCCTGTTTCTCACCCTCTGTTTCCAGCCTCCTGTTTCTCCCCCTCGGTTTCCACACTCCTGTTTCTGCCCCACTGTTTCCAGACTCCTGTTTCTCACCCTCTGTTTCCAGACTCCTGTTTCTGCCCCTCTGTTTCCAGACTCCTGTTTCTGCCCCTCTGTTTCCAGACTCCGGTTTCTGCCCCTCTGTTTCCAGACTCCTGTTTCTCACCCTCTGTTTCCAGCCTCCTGTTTCTCGCCTTCTGTTTCCAGACCCCTGTTTCTGCCCCTCTGTTTCCAGACTGCTTTTTCTGCACCTCTGTTTCCAGACTCCTGTTTCTGCCCCTCTGTTTCCAGCCTCCTGTTTCTGCCCCTCTGTTTCCAGACTCCTGTTTCTCCCCCTCTGTTTGCAGACCCCTGTTTCTCCCCCTCTGTTTTCAGACTCCTGTTTCTGCCCCTCTGTTTCCAGACTCCTGTTTCTGTCCCTCTGTTTCCAGACTCCTGTTTCTCACCCTCTGTTTCCAGTCTCCTCTTTCTGCCCCTCAGTTTCCAGCCACCTGTTTCTGCCCCTCTGTTTCCAGACTCCTGTTTCTCTCCCTCTGTTTACAGACTCCTGTTTCTGCCCCTCTATTTCCAGTCTCCTGTTTCTCTCCCTCTGTTTCCAGACTCCTGTTTCTGCCCCTCTGTTTCCAGACTTCTGTTTCTCACCCTGTGTTTCCAGACTCCAGTTTCTCCCCCTCTGTTTCCAGCCTCCTGTTTCTCCCCCTCTGTTTCCAGACTCCTATTTCTGCCCCTCTGTTCCCAGCCTCCTGTTTCTCGCCCTCTGTTTCCAGACTCCTGTTTCTGCTCCTCTGTTTCCAGACTCCTGTTTCTGCCCCTCTGTTTCCAGACTCCTGTTTCTGCCCCTCTGTTTCCAGCCTCCTGTTTCTGCCCCTCTGTTTCCAGACTCCTGGTTCTCCCCCTCTGTTTGCAGACCCCTGTTTCTCCCCCTCTGTTTTCAGACTCCTGTTTCTGCCCCTCTGTTTCCAGACTCCTGTTTCTCCCCCTCTGTTTCCAGACCCCTGTTTCTCCCACTCTGATTCCAGACTCCTGTTTCTCCCCCTCTGTTTCCGGACTCCTGTTTCTCCCCCTCTGTTTCCAGACTCCTGTTTCTGCCCCACTGTTTCCAGCCTCCTGTTTCTCCCCCTCTGTTTCCACACTCCTGTTTCTGCCCCTCTGTTTCCAGACTCTTGTTTCTCACCCTCTGTTTCCAGCCTCCTGTTTCTCCCCCTCTGTTGCCAGACTCCTGTTTCTCCTCCTCTGTTTCCAGACTCCTGTTTCTGCCCCTCTGTTTCCAGACTCCTGTTTCTGCCCCTCTGTTTCCAGCCTCCTGTTTCTCACCCTCTGTTTCCAGACTCCTGTTTCTCCTCCTCTGTTTCCAGACTCCTGTTTCTCCCCCTCTGTTTCCAGACTCCTGTTTCACCCCATCTGTATCCAGACTCCTGTTTCTCCCCCTCTGTTTCCAGACTCCTGTTTCTCCCCCTCTGTTTCCAGTCTCCTGTTTCTCCACCTCTGTTTCCAGACTCCTGTTTCTCACCCTCTGTTTCCAGACTCCTGTTTCTCCCCCTCTGTTTCGAGACACCTGTTTCAGCCCCTCTGTTTCCAGCCTCCTGTTTCTCCCCCTCTGTTTCCAAACTCCTGTTTCTGCCACTCTGTTTCCAGACTCCTGTTTCTGCCCCTCTGTTTCCAGACTCCTGTTTCTGCCCCTCTGTTTCCAGCCTCCTGTTTCTGCCCCTCTGTTTCCAGCCTCCTGTATCTCCCCCTCTGTTTCCAGACTCCTGTTTCTCCTCCTCAGTTTACAGGGTCTTGTTTCTCCCCGTCTGTTTTCAGACTCCTGATTCTGCCCCTCTGTTTCCAGACTCCTGTTTCTCCCCCTCTGTTACCAGACTCCTGCTTCTCCCCCTCTGTTTCCAGACTCCTGTTTCTGCCCCTCTGTTTCCAGTCTCCTGTTTCTGCCCCTCTGTTTCCAGAATCCTGTTTCTCACCCTCTGTTTCCAGACTCCTGTTTCTGCCCCTCTGTTTCCAGACTCCTGTTTCTGCCCCTCTGTTTCCAGACGCCTGTTTCTCCCCCTCTGTTTCCAGACGCATGTTTCTCCCCCTCTGTTTCCAGACTCCTGTTTCTCCCCCTCTGTTTCCAGACTCCTGTTTCTCACCCTCTGTTTCCAGCCTCCTGTTTCTCACCCTCTGTTTCCAGCCTCCTGTTTCTCCCCCTCGGTTTCCACACTCCTGTTTCTGCCCCACTGTTACCAGACTCCTGTTTCTCACCCTCTGTTTCCAGACTCCTGTGTCTGCGCCTCAGTTTCCAGACTCCTGTTTCTGCCCCTCTGTTTCCAGACTCCGGTTTCTGCCCCTCTGTTTCCAGACTCCTGTTTCTCACCCTCTGTTTCCAGCCTCCTGTTTCTCGCCCTCTATTTCCAGACCCCTGTTTCTGCCCCTCTGTTTCCAGACTGCTTTTTCTGCCCCTCTGTTTCCAGACTCCTGTTTCTGCCCCTCTGTTTCCAGCCTCCTGTTTCTGCCCCTCTGTTTCCAGACTCCTGTTTCTCTCCCTCTGTTTCCAGACTCCTGTTTCTGCCCCTCTATTTCAAGTCTCCTGTTTCTCTCCCTCTGTTTCCAGACTCCTTTTTCTGCCCCTCTGTTTCCAGGCTTCTGTTTCTCACCCTGTGTTTCCAGACTCCTGTTTCTCCCCCTCTGTTTCCAGCCTCCTGTTTCTCCCCCTCTGTTTCCAGACTCCTATTTCTGCCCCTCTGTTTCCAGCCTCCTGTTTCTCGCCCTCTGTTTCCAGACTCCTGTTTCTGCTCCTCTGTTTCCAGACTCCTGTTTCTGCCCCTCTGTTTCCAGACTCCTCTTTCTGCCCCTCTGTTTCCAGCCTCCTGTTTCTGCCCCTCTGTTTCCAGACTCCTGTTTCTCCCCCTATGTTTGCAGACCCCTGTTTAGCCCCCTCTGTTTTCAGACTCCTGTTTCTGCCCCTCCGTTTCCAGACTCCTGTTTCTCCCCCTCTGTTTCCAGACTCCTGTTTCTGCCCCTCTGTTTCCAGCCTCCTGTTTCTCCCCCTCTGTTTCCAGACTCCTGTTTCTGCCCCTCTGTTTCCAGACTCTTGTTTCTCCCCCTCTGTTTCCAGCCACCTGTTTCTCCCCCTCTGTTGCCAGACTCCTGTTTCTCCTCCTCTGTTTCCAGACTCCTGTTTCTGCCCCTCTGTTTCCAGACTCCTGTTTCTGCCCCTCTGTTTCCAGCCTCCTGTTTCTCCCCCTCTGTTTCCAGACTCCTGTTTCTCCTCCTCTGTTTCCAGACTCCTGTTTCTCCCCCTCTGTTTCCAGACTCCTGTTTCTCCCCCTCTGTATCCAGACTCCTGTTTCTCCCCCTCTGTTTCCAGACTCCTGTTTCTCCCCCTCTGTTTCCAGTCTCCTATTTCTCCACCTCTGTTTCCAGACTCCTGTTTCTCACCCTCTGTTTCCAGACTCCTGTTTCTCCCACTCTGTTTCGAGCCACCTGTTTCAGCCCCTCTGTTTCCAGCCTCCTGTTTCTCCCCGTCTGTTTCCAAACTCCTGTTTCTGCCACTCTGTTTCCAGACTCCTGTTTCTGCCCCTCTGTTTCCAGACTCCTGTTTCTGCCCCTCTGTTTCCAGCCTCCTGTTTCTGCCCCTCTGTTTCCAGCCTCCTGTTTCTCCCCCTCTGTTTCCAGACTCCTGTTTCTCCTCCTCAGTTTACACTCTCCTGTTTCTCCCCCTCTGTTTTCAGACTCCTGATTCTGCCCCTCTGTTTCCAGACTCCTGTTTCTCCCCCTCTGTTACCAGACTCCTGCTTCTCCCCCTCTGTTTCCAGCCTCCTGTTTCTGCCCCTCTGTTACCAGCCTCCTGTTTCTCACCCTCTGTTTCCAGACTCCTGTCTCTGCCCCTCTGTTTCCAGACTCCTGTTTCTGCCCCTCTGTTTCCAGACTCCTGTTTCTGCCCCTCTGTTTCCAGCCTCCTGTTTCTGCCCCTCTGTTTCCAGCCTCCTGTTTCTCCCCCTCTGTTTCCAGACTCCTGTTTCTCCTCCTCAGTTTACAGGCTCCTGTTTCTCCCCGTCTGTTTTCAGACTCCTGATTCTGCCCCTCTGTTTCCAGACTCCTGTTTCTCCCCCTCTGTTTCCAGACTCCTGTTTCTCCCCCTCTGTTTCCAGCCTCTTGTTTCTGCCCCTCTGTTTCGAGACTGCTGTTTCTGCTCCTCTGTTACCAGCCTCCTGTTTCTCACCCTCTGTTTCCAAACTGCTGTTTCTCCCCCTCTGTTTCCAGACTCCTGTTTCTGCCCCTCTGTTTCCAGTCCCCTGTTTCTGCCCCTCTGTTTCCAGACTCCTGTTTCTCACCCTCTGTTTCCAGACTCCTGTTTCTGCCCCTCTGTTTCCAGACTCCTGTTTCTGCCCCTCTGTTTCCAGACGCCTGTTTCTCCCCCTCTGTTTCCAGCCTCCTGTTTCTCGCCCTCTGTTTCCAGACCCCTGTTTCTGCCCCTCTGTTTCCAGACTGCTTTTTCTGCCCCTCTGTTTCCAGACTCCTGTTTCTGCCCCTCTGTTTCCAGCATCCTGTTTCTGCCCCTCTGTTTCCAGACTCCTGTTTCTCTCCCTCTGTTTCCAGACTCCTGTTTCTGCCCCTCTATTTCAAGTCTCCTGTTTCTCTCCCTCTGTTTCCAGACTCCATTTTCTGCCCCTCTGTTTCCAGGCTTCTGTTTCTCACCCTGTGTTTCCAGACTCCTGTTTCTCCCCCTCTGTTTCCAGCCTCCTGTTTCTCCCCCTCTGTTTCCAGACTCCTATTTCTGCCCCTCTGTTTCCAGCCTCCTGTTTCTCGCCCTCTGTTTCCAGACTCCTGATTCTGCTCCTCTGTTTCCAGACTCCTGTTTCTGCCCCTCTGTGTCCAGACTCCTGTTTCTGCCCCTCTGTTTCCAGCCTCCTGTTTCTGCCCCTCTGTTTCCAGACTCCTGTTTCTCCCCCTCTGTTTGCAGACCCCTGTTTCTCCCCCTCTGTTTTCAGACTCCTGTTTCTGCCCCTCTGATTCCAGACTCCTGTTTCTCCCCCTCTGTTTCCAGACTCCTGTTTCTGCCCCTCTGTTTCCAGCCTCCTGTTTCTCCCCCTCTGTTTCCAGACTCCTGTTTCTGCCCCTCTGTTTCCAGACTCTTGTTTCTCCCCCTCTGTTTCCAGCCACCTGTTTCTCCCCCTCTGTTGCCAGACTCCTGTTTCTCCTCCTCTGTTTCCAGACTCCTGTTTCTGCCCCTCTGTTTCCAGCCTCCTGTTTCTCCCCCTCTGTTTCCAGACTCCTGTTTCTGCCCCTCTGTTTCCAGACTCTTGTTTCTCCCCCTCTGTTTCCAGCCACCTGTTTCTCCCCCTCTGTTGCCAGACTCCTGTTTCTCCTCCTCTGTTTCCAGACTCCTGTTTCTGCCCCTCTGTTTCCAGACTCCTGTTTCTCCCCCTCTGTTTCCAGACTCCTGTTTCTCCCCCTCTGTATCCAGACTCCTGTTTCTCCCCCTCTGTTTCCAGACTCCTGTTTCTCCCCCTCTGTTTCCAGTCTCCTGTTTCTCCACCTCTGTTTCCAGAATCCTGTTTCTCACCCTCTGTTTCCAGACTCCTGTTTCTCCCCCTCTGTTTCGAGCCACCTGTTTCAGCCCCTCTGTTTCCAGCCTCCTGTTTCTCCCCGTCTGTTTCCAAACTCCTGTTTCTGCCACTCTGTTTCCAGACTCCTGTTTCTGCCCCTCTGTTTCCAGACTCCTGTTTCTGCCCCTCTGTTTCCAGCCTCCTGTTTCTGCCCCTCTGTTTCCAGCCTCCTGTTTCTCCCCCTCTGTTTCCAGACTCCTGTTTCTCCTCCTCAGTTTACAGGCTCCTGTTTCTCCCCCTCTGTTTCAGACTCCTGATTCTGCCCCTCTGTTTCCAGACTCCTGTTTCTCCCCCTCTGTTACCAGACTCCTGCTTCTCCCCCTCTGTTTCCAGCCTCCTGTTTCCGCCCCTCTGTTTCGAGACTCCTGTTTCTGCCCCTCTGCTACCAGCCTGCTATTTCTCACCCTCTGTTTCCAGACTCCTGTCTCTGCCCCTCTGTTTCCAGACTCCTGTTTCTGCCCCTCTGTTTCCAGACTCCTGTTTCTGCCCCTCTGTTTCCAGCCTCCTGTTTCTGCCCCTCTGTTTCCAGCCTCCTGTTTCTCCCCCTCTGTTTCCAGACTCCTGTTTCTCCTCCTCAGTTTACAGGCTCCTGTTTCTCCCCGTCTGTTTTCAGACTCCTGATTCTGCCCCTCTGTTTCCAGACTCCTGTTTCTCCCCCTCTGTTACCAGACTCCTGCTTCTCCCCCTCTGTTTCCAGCCTCCTGTTTCTGCCCCTCTGTTTCGAGACTCCTGTTTCTGCCCCTCTGTTACCAGCCTCCTGTTTCTCACCCTCTGTTTCCAAACTGCTGTTTCTCCCCCTCTGTTTCCAGACTCCTGTTTCTGCCCCTCTGTTTCCAGTCTCCTGTTTCTGCCCCTCTGTTTCCAGACTCCTGTTTCTCACCCTCTGTTTCCAGACTCCTGTTTCTGCCCCTCTGTTTCCAGACTCCTGTTTCTCACCCTGTGTTTCCAGACTCCTGTTTCTCCCCCTCTGTTTCCAGCCTCCTGTTTCTGCCCCTCTGTGTCCAGACGCCTGTTTCTCCCCCTCTGTTTCCAGCCTCCTGTTTCTCGCCCTCTGTTTCCAGACTCCTGTTTCTGCTCCTCTGTTTCCAGACTCCTGTTTCTGCCCCTCTGTTTCCAGACTCCTGTTTCTGCCCCTCTGTTTCCAGCCTCCTGTTTCTGCCCCTCTGTTTCCAGACTCCTGTTTCTCCCCCTCTGTTTGCAGACCCCTGTTTCTCCCCCTCTGTTTTCAGACTCCTGTTTCTGCCCCTCTGTTTCCAGACTGCTGTTTCTCCCCCTCTGTTTCCAGACTTCTGTTTCTGCCCCTCTGTTTCCAGCCTCCTGTTTCTCCCCCTCTGTTTCCAGACTCCTGTTTCTGCCCCTCTGTTTCCAGACTCTTGTTTCTCCCCCTCTGTTTCCAGCCACCTGTTTCTCCCCCTCTGTTGCCAGACTCCTGTTTCTCCTCCTCTGTTTCCAGACTCCTGTTTCTGCCCCTCTGTTTCCAGACTCCTGTTTCTGCCC
Source organism: Carcharhinus amblyrhynchos (assembly GCF_965287045.1). NCBI lineage: Eukaryota > Metazoa > Chordata > Chondrichthyes > Carcharhiniformes > Carcharhinidae > Carcharhinus > Carcharhinus amblyrhynchos. The sequence continues at coordinate 119,770 of NW_027650041.1, read as the reverse complement.
CTCTGTTTCCAGCCTCCTGTTTCTCCCCCTCTGTTTCCAGACTCCTGTTTCTCCTCCTCTGTTTCCAGACTCCTGTTTCTCCCCCTCTGTTTCCAGACTCCTGTTTCTCCCCCTCTGTATCCAGACTCCTGTTTCTCCCCCTCTGTTTCCAGACTCCTGTTTCTCCCCCTCTGTTTCCAGTCTCCTGTTTCTCCACCTCTGTTTCCAGACTCCTGTTTCTCACCCTCTGTTTCCAGACTCCTGTTTCTCCCCCTCTGTTTCCAGCCTCCTGTTTCTGCCCCTCTGTTTCCAGCCTCCTGTTTCTCCCCGTCTGTTTCCAAACTCCTGTTTCTGCCACTCTGTTTCCAGACTCCTGTTTCTGCCCCTCTGTTTCCAGACTCCTGTTTCTGCCCCTCTGTTTCCAGCCTCCTGTTTCTGCCCCTCTGTTTCCAGCCTCCTGTTTCTCCCCCTCTGTTTCCAGACTCCTGTTTCTCCTCCTCAGTTTACAGGTTCCTGTTTCTCCCCCTCTGTTTTCAGACTCCTGATTCTGCCCCTCTGTTTCCAGACTCCTGTTTCTCCCCCTCTGTTACCAGACTCCTGCTTCTCCCCCTCTGTTTCCAGCCTCCTGTTTCTGCCCCTCTGTTTCGAGACTCCTGTTTCTGCCCCTCTGTTACCAGCCTCCTGTTCCTCACCCTCTGTTTCCAGACTCCTGTTTCTGCCCCTCTGTTTCCAGACGCCTGTTTCTCCCCCTCTGCTTCCAGACGCATGTTTCTCCCCCTCTGTTTCCAGACTCCTGTTTCTCCCCCTCTGTTTCCAGACTCCTGTTTCTCACCCTCTGTTTCCAGCCTCCTGTTTCTCACCCTCTGTTTCCAGCCTCCTGTTTCTCCCCCTCGGTTTCCACACTCCTGTTTCTGCCCCACTGTTACCAGACTCCTGTTTCTCACCCTCTGCTTCCAGACTCCTGTTTCTGCCCCTCTGTTTCCAGACTCCTGTTTCTGCCCCTCTGTTTCCAGACTCCGGTTACTGCCCCTCTGTTTCCAGACTCCTGTTTCTCACCCTCTGTTTCCAGCCTCCTGTTTCTCGCCCTCTGTTTCCAGACCCCTGTTTCTGCCCCTCTGTTTCCAGACTGCTTTTTCTGCCCCTCTGTTTCCAGACTCCTGTTTCTGCCCCTCTGTTTCCAGCCTCCTGTTTCTGCCCCTCTGTTTCCAGACTCCTGTTTCTCTCCCTCTGTTTCCAGACTCCTGTTTCTGCCCCTCTATTTCCAGTCTCCTGTTTCTCTCCCTCTGTTTCCAGACTCCTTTTTCTGCCCCTCTGTTTCCAGGCTTCTGTTTCTCACCCTGTGTTTCCAGACTCCTGTTTCTCCCCCTCTGTTTCCAGCCTCCTGTTTCTCCCCCTCTGTTTCCAGACTCCTATTTCTGCCCCTCTGTTTCCAGCCTCCTGTTTCTCGCCCTCTGTTTCCAGACTCCTGTTTCTGCTCCTCTGTTTCCAGGCTCCTGTTTCTGCCCCTCTGTTTCCAGACTCCTGTTTCTGCCCCTCTGTTTCCAGCCTCCTGTTTCTGCCCCTCTGTTTCCAGACTCCTGTTTCTCCCCCTCTGTTTGCAGACCACTGTTTCTCCCCCTCTGTTTTCAGACTCCTGTTTCTGCCCCTCTGTTTCCAGACTCCTGTTTCTCCCCCTCTGTTTCCAGACTCCTGTTTCTGCCCCTCTGTTCCAGCCTCCTGTTTCTCCCCCTCTGTTTCCACACTCCTGTTTCTGCCCCTCTGTTTCCAGACTCTTGTTTCTCCCCTCTGTTTCCAGCCTCCTGTTTCTCCCCCTCTGTTGCCAGACTCCTGTTTCTCCTCCTCTGTTTCCAGACTCCTGCTTCTGCCCCTCTGTTTCCAGACTCCTGTTTCTGCCCCTCTGTTTCCAGCCTCCTGTTTCTCCCCCTCTGTTTCCAGACTCCTGTTTCTCCTCCTCTGTTTCCAGACTCCTGTTTCTCCCCCTCTGTTCCCAGACTCCTGTTTCTCCCCCTCTGTATCCAGACTCCTGTTTCTCCCCCTCTGTTTCCAGACTCCTGTTTCTCCCCCTCTGTTTCCAGTCTCCTGTTTCTCCACCTCTGTTTCCAGACTCCTGTTTCTCACCCTGTGTTTCCAGACTCCTGTTTCTCCCCCTCTGTTTCGAGCCACCTGTTTCAGCCCCTCTGTTTCCAGCCTCCTCTTTCTCCCCCTCTGTTTCCAAACTCCTGTTTCTGCCACTCTGTTTCCAGACTCCTGTTTCTGCCCCTCTGTTTCCAGACTCCTGTTTCTGCCCCTCTGTTTCCAGCCTCCTGTTTCTGCCCCTCTGTTTCCAGCCTCCTGTTTCTCCCCCTCTGTTTCCAGACTCCTGTTTCTCCTCCTCAGTTTACAGGCTCCTGTTTCTCCCCCTCTGTTTTCAGACTCCTGATTCTGCCCCTCTGTTTCCAGACTCCTGTTTCTCCCCCTCTGTTACCAGACTCCTGCTTCTCCCCCTCTGTTTCCAGCCTCCTGTTTCTGCCCCTCTGTTTCGAGACTCCTGTTTCTGCCCCTCTGTTACCAGCCTCCTGTTTCTCACCCTCTGTTTCCAGACTCCTGTCTCTGCCCCTCTGTTTCCAGTCTCCTGTTTCTGCCCCTCTGTTTCCAGACTCCTGTTTCTCACCCTCTGTATCCAGACTCCTGTTTCTGCCCCTCTGTTTCCAGACTCCTGTTTCTCTCTCTCTGTTTCCAGACGCCTGTTTCTCCCCCTCTGTTTCCAGACGCATGTTTCTCCCCCTCTGTTTCCAGACTCCTGTTTCTCCCCCTCTGTTTCCAGACTCCTGTTTCTCACCCTCTGTTTCCAGCCTCCTGTTTCTCACCCTCTGTTTCCAGCCTCCTGTTTCTCCCCCTCGGTTTCCACACTCCTTTTTCTGCCCCACTGTTTCCAGACTCCTGTTTCTCCCCCTCTGTTTCCAGCCTCCTGTTTCTGCCCCTCTGTTTCGAGACTCCTGTTTCTGCCCCTCTGTTACCAGCCTCCTGTTTCTCACCCTCTGTTTCCAGACTCCTGTCTCTGCCCCTCTGTTTCCAGTCTCCTGTTTCTGCCCCTCTGTTTCCAGACTCCTGTTTCTCACCCTCTGTATCCAGACTCCTGTTTCTGCCCCTCTGTTTCCAGACGCCTGTTTCTGCCCCTCTGTTTCCAGACGCCTGTTTCTCCCCCTCTGTTTCCAGACGCATGTTTCTCCCCCTCTGTTTCCAGACTCCTGTTTCTCCCCCTCTGTTTCCAGACTCCTGTTTCTCACCCTCTGTTTCCAGCCTCCTGTTTCTCACCCTCTGTTTCCAGCCTCCTGTTTCTCCCCCTCGGTTTCCACACTCCTGTTTCTGCCCCACTGTTTCCAGACTCCTGTTTCTCACCCTCTGTTTCCAGACTCCTGTTTCTGCCCCTCTGTTTCCAGACTCCTGTTTCTGCCCCTCTGTTTCCAGACTCCGGTTTCTGCCCCTCTGTTTCCAGACTCCTGTTTCTCACCCTCTGTTTCCAGCCTCCTGTTTCTCGCCCTCTGTTTCAAGACCCCTGTTTCTGCCCCTCTGTTTCCAGACTGCTTTTTCTGCCCCTCTGTTTCCAGACTCCTGTTTCTGCCCCTCTGTTTCCAGCCTCCTGTTTCTGCCCATCTGTTTCCAGACTCCTGTTTCTCCCCCTCTGTTTGCAGACCCCTGTTTCTCCCCCTCTGTTTTCAGACTCCTGTTTCTGCCCCTCGGTTTCCAGACTCCTGTTTCTCACCCTCTGTTTCCAGTCTCCTCTTTCTGCCCCTCAGTTTCCAGCCACCTGTTTCTGCCCCTCTGTTTCCAGTCTCCTGTTTCTCTCCCTCTGTTTCCAGACTCCTGTTTCTGCCCCTCTATTTCCAGTCTCCTGTTTCTCTCTCTCTGTTTCCAGACTCCTGTTTCTGCCCCTCTGTTTCCAGAATTCTGTTTCTCACCCTGTGTTTCCAGACTCCTGTTTCTCCCCCTCTGTTTCCAGCCTCCTGTTTCTGCCCCTCTATTTCCAGTCTCCTGTTTCTCTCTCTCTGTTTCCAGACTCCTATTTCTGCCCCTCTGTTTCCAGACTCCAGTTCCTCACCATCTGTTTCCAGACTCCTGTTTCTCCCCCTCTGTTTCCAGACTCCTGTTTCTGCCCCTCTGTTTCCAGCCTCCTGTTTCTCCCCCTCTGTTTCCACACTCTTGTATCTGCCCCTCTGTTTCCAGCCGCCTGTTTCTCCCCCTCTGTTTCCACACTCCTGATTCTGCCCCTCTGTTTCCAGACTCCTGTTTTGCCCCCTCTGTTTCCAGACTCCTGCTTCTCCCCCTCTGTTTCCAGCCTCCTGTTTCTGCCCCTCAGTTTTGAGAATCCTGTTTCTGCCCCTCTGTTTCCAGCCTCCTGTTTCTCCACCTCTGTTTCCAGACTCCTGTTTCTCCCCCTCTGTTTCCAGACTCCTGTTTCTGCCCCTCTGTTTCCAGTCTCCTGTTTCTGCCCCTCTGTTTCCAGACTCCTGTTTCTCACCCTCTGTTTACAGGCTCCTGTTTCTCCCCCTCTGTTTTCAGACTCCTGATTCTGCCCCTCTGTTTCCAGACTCCTGTTTCTCCCCCTCTGTTTCCAGACTCCTGCTTCACCCCCTCTGCTTCCAGCCTCCTGTTTCTGCCCCTCTGTTTCGAGACTCCTGTTTCTGCCCCTCTCTTTCCAGCCTCCTGTTTCTCCCCCTCTGTTTCCAGACTCCTGTTTCTCCCCCTCTGTTTCCAGACTCCTGTTTCTGCCCCTCTGTTTCCAGTCTCCTGGTTCTCCCCCTTTGTTTCTAGACTCCTGTTTCTCACCCTCTGTTTCCAGACTCCTGTTTCTCACCCTCTGTTTCCAGCCTCCTGTTTCTCACCCTCTGTTTCCAGCCTCCTGTTTCTCCCCCTCTGTTTCCACACTCCTGTTTCTGCCCCACTGTTTCCAGACTCCTGTTTCTCACCCTCTGTTTCCAGACTCCTGTTTCTACCCCTCTGTTTCCAGACTCCTGTTTCTGCCCCTCTGTTTCCAGACTCCGGTTTCTGCCCCTCTGTTTCCAGACTCCTCTTTCTCACCCTCTGTTTCCTGAATCCTGTTTCTCCCCCTCTTTTTCCAAACTCCTGTTTCTCCCCCTCTGTTTCCAGACTCCTGTTTCTGCCCCTCTGTTTCCAGTCTCCTGTTTCTCCCCCTTTGTTTCCAGACTCCTGTTTCTCACCCTCTGTTTCCAGACTCCTGTTTCTGCCCCACTGTTTCCAGACTCCTGTTTCTCACCCTCTGTTTCCAAACTCCTGTTTCTGCCCCTCTGTTTCCAGACTCCTGTTTCTGCCCCTCTGTTTCCAGACTCCGGTTTCAGCCCCTCTGTTTCCAGACTCCTCTTTCTCACCCTCTGTTTCCTGACTCCTGTTTCTCCCCCTCTGTTTCCAGGCTCCTGTTTCTTCCCCTCTTTTTCCAGCCTCCTGTTTCTCCCCCTCTGTTTCCAGACTCCTGTTTCTCCCCCTCTGTTTCCAGACTCCTGTTTCTCCCCCTCTGTTTCCAGTCTCCTGTTTCTCCCCCTTTGTTTCCAGACTCCTGTTTCTCACCCTCTGTTTCGAGACTCCTGTTTCTGCCCCTCTGTTTCCAGACGCCTGTTTCTCCCCCTCTTTTTCCAGACTCCTGTTTCTCACCCTCTGTTTCCAGCCTCCTGTTTCTCACCCTCTGTTTCCAGCCTCCTGTTTCTCCCCCTCTGTTTCCAGACTCCAGTTTCTGCCCCACTGTTTCCAGACTCCTGTTTCTCACCCTCTGCTTCCAGACTCCTGTTTCTGCCCCTCTGTTTCCAGACGCCTGTTTCTCCCCCTCTTTTTCCAGACTCCTGTTTCTCACCCTCTGTTTCCAGCCTCCTGTTTCTCACCCTCTGTTTCCAGCCTCCTGTTTCTCCCCCTCTGTTTCCAGACTCCTGTTTCTGCCCCACTGTTTCCAGACTACTGTTTCTCACCCTCTGCTTCCAGACTCCTGTTTCTGCCCCTCTGTTTCCAGACTCCTGTTTCTCACCCTCTGTTTACAGGCTCCTGTTTCTCCACCTCTGTTTTCAGACTCCTGATTCTGCCCCTCTGTTTCCAGACTCCTGTTTCTCCCCCTCTGTTTCCAGACTCCTGCTTCTCCCCCTCTGCTTCCAGCCTCCTGTTTCTGCCCCTCTGTTTCGAGACTCCTGTTTCTGCCCCTCTCTTTCCAGCCTCCTGTTTCTCCCCCTCTGTTTCCAGACTCCTGTTTCTCCCCCTCTGTTTCCAGACTCCTGTTTCTGCCCCTCTGTTTCCAGTCTCCTGTTTCTCCCCCTTTGTTTCTAGACTCCTGTTTCTCACCCTCTGTTTCCAGACTCCTGTTTCTCACCCTCTGTTTCCAGCCTCCTGTTTCTCACCCTCTGTTTCCAGCCTCCTGTTTCTCCCCCTCTGTTTCTACACTCCTGTTTCTGCCCCACTGTTTCCAGACTCCTGTTTCTCACCCTCTGTTTCCAGACTCCTGTTTCTTCCCCTCTGTTTCCAGACTCCTGTTTCTGCCCCTCTGTTTCCAGACTCCGGTTTCTGCCCCTCTGTTTCCAGACTCCTCTTTCTCACCCTCTGTTTCCTGACTCCTGTTTCTCCCCCTCTTTTTCCAAACTCCTGTTTCTCCCCCTCTGTTTCCAGACTCCTGTTTCTGCCCCTCTGTTTCCAGTCTCCTGTTTCTCCCCCTTTGTTTCCAGACTCCTGTTTCTCACCCTCTGTTTCCAGACTCCTGTTTCTGCCCCTCTGTTTCCAGACGCCTGTTTCTCCCCCTCTTTTTCCGGACTCCTGTTTCTCACCCCCTGTTTCCAGCCTCCTGTTTCTCACCGTCTGTTTCCAGCCTCCTGTTTCTCCCCCTCTGTTTCCACACTCCTGTTTCTGCCCCACTGTTTCCAGACTCCTGTTTCTCACCCTCTGTTTCCAAACTCCTGTTTCTGCCCCTCTGTTTCCAGACTCCTGTTTCTGCCCCTCTGTTTCCAGACTCCGGTTTCAGCCCCTCTGTTTCCAGACTCCTCTTTCTCAACCTCTGTTTCCTGACTCCTGTTTCTCCCCCTCTGTTTCCAGGCTCCTGTTTCTTCCCCTCTTTTTCCAGCCTCCTGTTTCTCCCCCTCTGTTTCCAGACTCCTGTTTCTCCCCCTCTGTTTCCAGACTCCTGTTTCTCCCCCTCTGTTTCCAGTCTCCTGTTTCTCCCCCTTTGTTTCCAGACTCCTGTTTCTCACCCTCTGTTTCCAGACTCCTGTTTCTGCCCCTCTGTTTCCAGACGCCTGTTTCTCCCCCTCTTTTTCCAGACTCCTGTTTCTCACCCTCTGTTTCCAGCCTCCTGTTTCTCACCCTCTGATTCCAGCCTCCTGCTTCTCCCCCTCTGTTTCCAGACTCCAGTTTCTGCCCCACTGTTTCCAGACTCCTATTTCTCACCCTCTGCTTCCAGACTCCTGTTTCTGCCCCTCTGTTTACAGACGCCTGTTTCTCCCCATCTTTTTCCAGACTCCTGTTTCTCACCCTCTGTTTCCAGACTCCTGTTTCTCACCCTGTGTTTCCAGACTCCTGTTTCTCCCCCTCTGTTTCGAGCCACCTGTTTCAGCCTCTCTGTTTCCATCCTCCTGTTTCTCCCCCTCTGTTTCCAAACTCCTGTTTCTGCCACTCTGTTTCCAGTCTCCTGTTTCTGCCCCTCTGTTTCCAGACTCCTGTTTCTGCCCCTCTGTTTCCAGCCTCCTGTTTCTGCCCCTCTGTTTCCAGCCTCCTGTTTCTCCCCCTCTGTCTCCAGACTCCTGTTTCTCCTCCTCAGTTTACAGGCTCCTGTTTCTCCCCCTCTGTTTTCAGACTCCTGATTCTGCCCCTCTGTTTCCAGACTCCTGTTTCTCCCCCTCTGTTACCAGACTCCTGCTTCTCCCCCTCTGTTTCCAGCCTCCTGTTTCTGCCCCTCTGTTTCGAGACTCCTGTTTCTGCCCCTCTGTTACCAGCCTCCTGTTTCTCTCCCTCTGTTTCCAGACTCCTGTCTCTGCCCCTCTGTTTCCAGTCTCCTGTTTCTGCCCCTCTGTTTCCAGACTCCTGTTTCTCACCCTCTGTATCCAGACTCCTGTTTCTGCCCCTCTGTTTCCAGACTCCTGTTTCTCTCTCTCTGTTTCCAGACGCCTGTTTCTCCCCCTCTGTTTCCAGACGCATGTTTCTCCCCCTCTGTTTCCAGACTCCTGTTTCTCCCCCTCTGTTTCCAGACTCCTGTTTCTCACCCTCTGTTTCCAGCCTCCTGTTTCTCACCCTCTGTTTCCAGCCTCCTGTTTCTCCCCCTCGGTTTCCACACTCCTGTTTCTGCCCCACTGTTTCCAGACTCCTGTTTCTCCCCCTCTGTTTCCAGCCTCCTGTTTCTCACCCTCTGTATCCAGACTCCTGTTTCTGCCCCTCTGTTTCCAGACGCCTGTTTCTGCCCCTCTGTTTCCAGACTCCTGTCTCTGCCCCTCTGTTTCCAGTCTCCTGTTTCTGCCCCTCTGTTTCCAGACTCCTGTTTCTCACCCTCTGTATCCAGACTCCTGTTTCTGCCCCTCTGTTTCCAGACGCCTGTTTCTGCCCCTCTGTTTCCAGACGCCTGTTTCTCCCCCTCTGTTTCCAGACGCATGTTTCTCCCCCTCTGTTTCCAGACTCCTGTTTCTCCCCCTCTGTTTCCAGACTCCTGTTTCTCACCCTCTGTTTCCAGCCTCCTGTTTCTCACCCTCTGTTTCCAGCCTCCTGTTTCTCCCCCTCGGTTTCCACACTCCTGTTTCTGCCCATCTGTTTCCAGACTCCTGTTTCTCCCCCTCTGTTTGCAGACCCCTGTTTCTCCCCCTCTGTTTTCAGACTCCTGTTTCTGCCCCTCTGTTTCCAGACTCCTGTTTCTCACCCTCTGTTTCCAGTCTCCTCTTTCTGCCCCTCAGTTTCCAGCCACCTGTTTCTGCCCCTCTGTTTCCAGTCTCCTGTTTCTCTCCCTCTGTATCCAGACTCCTGTTTCTGCCCCTCTATTTCCAGTCTCCTGTTTCACTCTCTCTGTTTCCAGACTCCTGTTTCTGCCCCTCTGTTTCCAGAATTCTGTTTCTCACCCTGTGTTTCCAGACTCCTGTTTCTCCCCCTCTGTTTCCAGCCTCCTGTTTCTGCCCCTCTATTTCCAGTCTCCTGTTTCTCTCTCTCTGTTTCCAGACTCCTATTTCTGCCCCTCTGTTTCCAGACTCCAGTTCCTCACCATCTGTTTCCAGACTCCTGTTTCTCCCCCTCTGTTTCCAGACTCCTGTTTCTGCCCCTCTGTTTCCAGCCTCCTGTTTCTCCCCCTCTGTTTCCACACTCTTGTATCTGCCCCTCTGTTTCCAGTCGCCTGTTTCTCCCCCTCTGTTTCCACACTCCTGATTCTGCCCCTCTGTTTCCAGACTCCTGTTTTGCCCCCTCTGTTTCCAGACTCCTGCTTCTCCCCCTCTGTTTCCAGCCTCCTGTTTCTGCCCCTCAGTTTTGAGAATCCTGTTTCTGCCCCTCTGTTTCCAGCCTCTTGTTTCTCCCCCTCTGTTTCCAGACTCCTGTTTCTCCCCCTCTGTTTCCAGACTCCTGTTTCTGCCCCTCTGTTTCCTGTCTCCTGTTTCTGCCCCTCTGTTTCCAGACTCCTGTTTCTCACCCTCTGTTTACAGGCTCCTGTTTCTCCCCCTCTGTTTTCAGACTCCTGATTCTGCCCCTCTGTTTCCAGACTCCTGTTTCTCCCCCTCTGTTTCCAGACTCCTGCTTCTCCCCCTCTGCTTCCAGCCTCCTGTTTCTGCCCCTCTGTTTCGAGACTCCTGTTTCTGCCCCTCTCTTTCCAGCCTCCTGTTTCTCCCCCTCTGTTTCCAGACTCCTGTTTCTCCCCCTCTGTTTCCAGACTCCTGTTTCTGCCCCTCTGTTTCCAGTCTCCTGGTTCTCCACCTTTGTTTCTAGACTCCTGTTTCTCACCCTCTGTTTCCAGACTCCTGTTTCTCACCCTCTGTTTCCAGCCTCCTGTTTCTCACCCTCTGTTTCCAGCCTCCTGTTTCTCCCCCTCTGTTTCCACACTCCTGTTTCTGCCCCACTGTTTCCAGACTCCTGTTTCTCACCCTCTGTTTCCAGACTCCTGTTTCTACCCCTCTGTTTCCAGACTCCTGTTTCTGCCCCTCTGTTTCCAGACTCCGGTTTCTGCCCCTCTGTTTCCAGACTCCTCTTTCTCACCCTCTGTTTCCTGACTCCTGTTTCTCCCCCTCTTTTTCCAAACTCCTGTTTCTCCCCCTCTGTTTCCAGACTCCTGTTTCTGCCCCTCTGTTTCCAGTCTCCTGTTTCTCCCCCTTTGTTTCCAGACTCCTGTTTCTCACCCTCTGTTTCCAGACTCCTGTTTCTGCCCCACTGTTTCCAGACTCCTGTTTCTCACCCTCTGTTTCCAAACTCCTGTTTCTGCCCCTCTGTTTCCAGACTCCTGTTTCTGCCCCTCTGTTTCCAGACTCCGGTTTCAGCCCCTCTGTTTCCAGACTCCTCTTTCTCACCCTCTGTTTCCTGACTCCTGTTTCTCCCCCTCTGTTTCCAGGCTCCTGTTTCTTCCCCTCTTTTTCCAGCCTCCTGTTTCTCCCCCTCTGTTTCCAGACTCCTGTTTCTCCCCCTCTGTTTCCAGACTCCTGTTTCTCCCCCTCTGTTTCCAGTCTCCTGTTTCTCCCCCTTTGTTTCCAGACTCCTGTTTCTCACCCTCTGTTTCCAGACTCCTGTTTCTGCCCCTCTGTTTCCAGACGCCTGTTTCTCCCCCTCTTTTTCCAGACTCCTGTTTCTCACCCTCTGTTTCCAGCCTCCTGTTTCTCACCCTCTGTTTCCAGCCTCCTGTTTCTCCCCCTCTGTTTCCAGACTCCAGTTTCTGCCCCACTGTTTCCAGACTCCTGTTTCTCACCCTCTGCTTCCAGACTCCTGTTTCTGCCCCTCTGTTTCCAGACGCCTGTTTCTCCCCCTCTTTTTCCAGACTCCTGTTTCTCACCCTCTGTTTCCAGCCTCCTGTTTCTCACCCTCTGTTTCCAGCCTCCTGTTTCTCCCCCTCTGTTTCCAGACTCCTGTTTCTGCCCCACTGTTTCCAGACTCCTGTTTCTCACCCTCTGCTTCCAGACTCCTGTTTCTGCCCCTCTGTTTCCAGACTCCTGTTTCTCACCCTCTGTTTACAGGCTCCTGTTTCTCCCCCTCTGTTTTCAGACTCCTGATTCTGCCCCTCTGTTTCCAGACTCCTGTTTCTCCCCCTCTGTTTCCAGACTCCTGCTTCTCCCCCTCTGCTTCCAGCCTCCTGTTTCTGCCCCTCTGTTTCGAGACTCCTGTTTCTGCCCCTCTCTTTCCAGCCTCCTGTTTCTCCCCCTCTGTTTCCAGACTCCTGTTTCTCCCCCTCTGTTTCCAGACTCCTGTTTCTGCCCCTCTGTTTCCAGTCTCCTGTTTCTCCCCCTTTGTTTCTAGACTCCTGTTTCTCACCCTCTGTTTCCAGACTCCTGTTTCTCACCCTCTGTTTCCAGCCTCCTGTTTCTCACCCTCTGTTTCCAGCCTCCTGTTTCTCCCCCTCTGTTTCTACACTCCTGTTTCTGCCCCACTGTTTCCAGACTCCTGTTTCTCACCCTCTGTTTCCAGACTCCTGTTTCTACCCCTCTGTTTCCAGACTCCTGTTTCTGCCCCTCTGTTTCCAGACTCCGGTTTCTGCCCCTCTGTTTCCAGACTCCTCTTTCTCACCCTCTGTTTCCTGACTCCTGTTTCTCCCCCTCTTTTTCCAAACTCCTGTTTCTCCCCCTCTGTTTCCAGACTCCTGTTTCTGCCCCTCTGTTTCCAGTCTCCTGTTTCTCCCCCTTTGTTTCCAGACTCCTGTTTCTCACCCTCTGTTTCCAGACTCCTGTTTCTGCCCCTCTGTTTCCAGACGCCTGTTTCTCCCCCTCTTTTTCCGGACTCCTGTTTCTCACCCCCTGTTTCCAGCCTCCTGTTTCTCACCGTCTGTTTCCAGCCTCCTGTTTCTCCCCCTCTGTTTCCACACTCCTGTTTCTGCCCCACTGTTTCCAGACTCCTGTTTCTCACCCTCTGTTTCCAAACTCCTGTTTCTGCCCCTCTGTTTCCAGACTCCTGTTTCTGCCCCTCTGTTTCCAGACTCCGGTTTCAGCCCCTCTGTTTCCAGACTCCTCTTTCTCAACCTCTGTTTCCTGACTCCTGTTTCTCCCCCTCTGTTTCCAGGCTCCTGTTTCTTCCCCTCTTTTTCCAGCCTCCTGTTTCTCCCCCTCTGTTTCCAGACTCCTGTTTCTCCCCCTCTGTTTCCAGACTCCTGTTTCTCCACCTCTGTTTCCAGTCTCCTGTTTCTCCCCCTTTGTTTCCAGACTCCTGTTTCTCACCCTCTGTTTCCAGACTCCTGTTTCTGCCCCTCTGTTTCCAGACGCCTATTTCTCCCCCTCTTTTTCCAGACTCCTGTTTCTCACCCTCTGTTTCCAGCCTCCTGTTTCTCACCCTCGGTTTCCAGCCTCCTGTTTCTCCCCCTCTGTTTCCAGACTCCAGTTTCTGCCCCACTGTTTCCAGACTCCTGTTTCTCACCCTCTGCTTCCAGACTCCTGTTTCTGCCCCTCTGTTTCCAGACGCCTGTTTCTCCCCCTCTTTTTCCAGACTCCTGTTTCTCACCCTCTGTTTCCAGCCTCCTGTTTCTCACCCTCTGTTTCCAGCCTCCTGTTTCTCCCCCTCTGTTTCCAGACTCCTGTTTCTGCCCCACTGTTTCCAGACTCCTGTTTCTCACCCTCTGCTTCCAGACTCCTGTTTCTGCCCCTCTGTTTCCAGGCTCCTGTTTCTTCCCCTCTTTTTCCAGCCTCCTGTTTCTCCCCCTCTGTTTCCAGACTCCTGTTTCTCCCCCTCTGTTTCCAGACTCCTGTTTCTCCCCCTCTGTTTCCAGTCTCCTGTTTCTCCCCCTTTGTTTCCAGACTCCTGTTTCTCACCCTCTGTTTCCAGACTCCTGTTTCTGCCCCTCTGTTTCCAGACGCCTGTTTCTCCCCCTCTTTTTCCAGACTCCTGTTTCTCACCCTCTGTTTCCAGCCTCCTGTTTCTCACCCTCTGTTTCCAGCCTCCTGTTTCTCCCCCTCTGTTTCCAGACTCCTGTTTCTGCCCCACTGTTTCCAGACTCCTGTTTCTCACCCTCTGCTTCCAGACTCCTGTTTCTGCCCCTCTGTTTCCAGACTCCTGTTTCTGCCCCTCTGTTTCCAGACTCCTGTTTCTCACCATCTGTTTCCAGACTCCTGTTTCTCCCCCTCTGTTTCCAGACTCCTGTTTCTGCCCCTCTGTTTCCAGCCTCCTGTTTCTGCCCCTCTGTTTCCAGCCTCCTGTTTCTCCCCCTCTGTTTTCAGACTCCTGTTTCTGCCCCTCTGTTTCCAGACTCCTGTTTCTCCCCCTCTGTTTCCAGACTCCTGCTTCTCCCCTCTGTTTCCAGCCTCCTGTTTCTGCCCCTCTGTTTCCAGACTCCTGTTTCTGCCCCTCTGTTTCCAGCCTCCTGTTTCTCCCCCTCTGTTTCCAGACTCCCGTTTCTCCCCCTCTGTTTCCAGACTCCTGTTTCTGCCCTTCTGTTTCCAGTCTCCTGTTTCTCCCCCTTTGTTTCCAGACTCCTGTTTCTCACCCTCTGTTTCCAGACTCCTGTTTCTGCCCCTCTGTTTCCAGACGCCTATTTCTCCCCCTCTTTTTCCAGACTCCTGTTTCTCACCCTCTGTTTCCAGCCTCCTGTTTCTCACCCTCTTTTTCCAGCCTCCTGTTTCTCCCCCTCTGTTTCCACACTCCTGTTTCTGCCCCACTGTTTCCAGACTCCTGTTTCTCACCCTCTGTTTCCAGACTCCTGTTTCTGCCCCTCTGCTTCCAGACTCCTGTTTCTGCCCCTCTGTTTCCAGACTCCGGTTTCTGCCCCTCTGTTTCCAGACTCCTCTTTCTCACCCTCTGTTTCCTGACTCCTGTTTCTCCCCCTCTGTTTCCAGGCTCCTGTTTCTCCCCCTCTGTTTCCAGCCTCCTGTTTCTCCCCCTCTGTTTCCAGACTCCTGTTTCTCCCCCTCTGTTTCCAGACGCCTGTTTCTCCCCCTCTGTTTCCAGACTCCTGTTTCTGCCCCTCTGTTTCCAGCCTTATGTTTCTGCCCCTCTGTTTCCAGTCTCCTGTTTCTCTCCCTCTGTTTCCAGACTCCTGTTTCTGCCCCTCTATTTCCAGTCTCCTGTTTCTTTCCCTCTGTTTCCAGACTCCTGTTTCTGCCTCTCTGTTTCCAGACTTCTGTTTCTCACCCTGTGTTTCCACACTCCTGTTTCTCCCCCTCTGTTTCCAGGCTCCTGTTTCTCCCCCTCTGTTTTCAGACTCCTGATTCTGCCCCTCTGTTTCCAGACTCCTGTTTCTCCCCCTCTGTTTCCAGACTCCTGCTTCTCCCCCTCTGTTTCCAGACTCCTGTTTCTGCCCCTCTGTTTCCAGCCTCCTGTTTCTCCCCCTCTGTTTCCAGACTCCTGTTTCTCCCCCTCTGTTTCCAGACTCCTGTTTCTCACCCTCTGTTTCCAGCCTCCTGTTTCTCACCCTCTGTTTCCACACTCCTGTTTCTGCCCCACTGTTTCCAGACTCCTGTTTCTCACCCTCTGTTTCCAGACTCCTGTTTCTGCCCCTCTATTTCCAGACTCCTGTTTCTGCCCCTCTGTTTCCAGACTCCTGTTTCTGCCCCTCTGTTTCCAGACTCCGGTTTCTGCCCCTCTGTTTCCAGACTCCTGTTTCTGCCCCTCTGTTTCCAGCCTCCTGTTTCTGCCCCTCTGTTTCCAGTCTCCTGTTTCTCCCCCTCTGTTTGCAGACCCCTGTTTCTCCCCCTCTGTTTTCAGACTCCTGTTTCTCCCCCTCTGTTACCAGACTCCTGTTTCTCCCCCTCTGTTTCCAGACTCCTGTTTCTCACCCTCTGTTTCCAGCCACCTGTTTCTCACCCTCTGTTTCCACACTCCTGTTTCTGCCCCACTGTTTCCAGACTCCTGTTTCTCACCCTCTGTTTCCAGACTCCTGTTTCTGCCCCTCTATTTCCAGACTCCTGTTTCTGCCCCTCTGTTTCCAGACTCCTGTTTCTGCCCCTCTGTTTCCAGACTCCGGTTTCTGCCCCTCTGTTTCCAGACTCCTGTTTTTCGCCCTCTGTTTCCAGACTCCTGTTTCTGCCCCTCTGTTTCCAGACTCCTGTTTCTGCCCCTCTGTTTCCAGCCTCCTGTTTCTGCCCCTCTGTTTCCAGCCTCCTGTTTCTGCCCCTCTGTTTCCAGTCTCCTGTTTCTCCCCCTCTGTTTGCAGACCCCTGTTTCTCCCCCTCTGTTTTCAGACTCCTGTTTCTCCCCCTCTGTTACCAGACTCCTGTTTCTCCCCCTCTGTTTCCAGACTCCTGTTTCTCACCCTCTGTTTCCAGTCTCCTCTTTCTGCCCCTCTGTTTCCAGCCTCCTGTTTCTCCCCCTCTGTTTCCAGACTCCTGTTTCTGCCCCTCTGTTTCCAGACTCCTGTTTCTGCCCCTCTGTTTCCAGAATTCTTTTTCTCACCCTCTGTTTCCAGACTCCTGTTTCTGCCACTCTGTTTCCAGACTCCTGTTTCTGCCCCTCTGTTTCCAGACTCCGGTTTCTGCCCCTCTGTTTCCAGACTCCTGTTTTTCGCCCTCGGTTTCCAGACTCCTGTTTCTGCCCCTCTGTTTCCAGACTCCTGTTTCTGCCCCTCTGTTTCCAGACACCTGTTTCTGCCCCTCTGTTTCCAGCCTCCTGTTTCTGCCCCTCTGTTTCCAGTCTCCTATTTCTCCCCCTCTGTTTGCAGACCCCTGTTTCTCCCCCTCTGTTTTCATACTCCTTTTTCTCACCCTCTGTTTCCTGTCTCCTCTTTCTGCCCCTCTGTTTCCAGCCTCCTGTTTCTCCCCCTCTGTTTCCAGACTCCTGTTTCTGCCCCTCTGTTTCCAGACTCCTGTTTCTGCCCCTCTGTTTCCAGAATTCTTTTTCTCACCCTCTGTTTCCAGACTCCTGTTTCTGCCCCTCAGTTTCGAGACTCCTGTTTCTGCCCCTCTGTTTCCAGCCTCCTGTTTCTCCCCCTCTGTTTCCAGACTCCGGTTTCTCCCCCTCTGTTTCCAGACTCCTGTTTCTGCCCCTCTGTTTCCAGTCTCCTGTTTCTGCCCCTCTGTTTCCAGACTCCTGTTTCTCACCCTCTGTTTACAGGCTCCTGTTTCTCCCCCTCTGTTTTCAGACTCTTGATTCTGCCCCTCTGTTTCCAGACTCCTGTTTCTGCCCCTCTGTTTCCAGTCTCCTGTTTCTCCCCCTTTGTTTCTAGACTCCTGTTTCTCACCCTCTGTTTCCAGACTCCTGTTTCTCACCCTCTGTTTCCAGCCTCCTGTTTCTCACCCTCTGTTTCCAGCCTCCTGTTTCTCCCCCTCTGTTTCCACACTCCTGTTTCTGCCCCACTGTTTCCAGACTCCTGTTTCTCACCCTCTGTTTCCAGACTCCTGTATCTGCCCCTCTGTTTCCAGACTCCTGTTTCTGCCCCTCTGTTTCCAGACTCCGGTTTCTGCCCCTCTGTTTCCAGACTCCTCTTTCTCACCCTCTGTTTCCTGACTCCTGTTTCTCCCCCTCTGTTTCCAGGCTCCTGTTTCTTCCCCTGTGTTTCCAGCCTCCTGTTTCTCCACCTCTGTTTCCAGACTCCTGTTTCTCACCATCTGTTTCCAGACTCCTGTTTCTCCCCCTCTGTTTCCAGACTCCTGTTTCTGCCCCTCTGTTTCCAGCCTCCTGTTTCTGCCCCTCTGTTTCCAGCCTCCTGTTTCTCCCCCTCTGTTTTCAGACTCCTGTTTCTGCCCCTCTGTTTCCAGACTCCTGTATCTCCCCCTCTGTTTCCAAACTCCTGCTTCTCCCCCTCTGTTTCCAGCCTCCTGTTTCTGCCCCTCAGTTTCGAGACTCCTGTTTCTGCCCCTCTGTTTCCAGCCTCCTGTTTCTGCCCCTCTGTTTCGAGACTCCTGTTTCTGCCCCTCTGTTTCCAGCCTCCTGTTTCTCCCCCTCTGTTTCCAAACTCCTGTTTCTCCCCCTCTGTTTCCAGACTCCTGTTTCTGCCCCTCTGTTTCCAGTCTCCTGTTTCTCCCCCTTTGTTTCCAGACTCCTGTTTCTCACCCTCTGTTTCCAGACTCCTGTTTCTGCCCCTCTGTTTCCAGACGCCTGTTTCTCCCCCTCTTTTTCCGGACTCCTGTTTCTCACCCTCTGTTTCCAGCCTCCTGTTTCTCACCCTCTGTTTCCAGCCTCCTGTTTCTCCCCCTCTGTTTCCACACTCCTGTTTCTGCCCCACTGTTCCCAGACTCCTGTTTCTCACCCTCTGTTTCCAAACTCCTGTTTCTGTCCCTCTGTTTCCAGACTCCTGTTTCTGCCCCTCTGTTTCCAGACTCCGGTTTCTGCCCCTCTGTTTCCAGACTCCTCTTTCTCACCCTCTGTTTCCTGACTCCTGTTTCTCCCCCTCTGTTTCCAGGCTCCTGCTTCTTCCCCTCGGTTTCCAGCCTCCTGTTTCTCCCCCTCTGTTTCCAGACTCCTGTTTCTCCCCCTCTGTTTCCAGACTCCTGTTTCTCCCCCTCTGTTTCCAGTCTCCTGTTTCTCCCCCTTTGTTTCCAGACTCCTGTTTCTCACCCTCTGTTTCCAGACTCCTGTCTCTGCCCCTCTGTTTCAAGACGCCTGTTTCTCCCCCTCTTTTTCCAGACTCCTGTTTCTCACCCTCTGTTTTCAGCCTCCTGTTTCTCACCCTCTGTTTCCAGCCTCCTGTTTCTCCCCCTCTGTTTCCAGACTCCTGTTTCTGCCCCACTGTTTCCAGACTCCTGTTTCTCACCCTCTGTTTCTAGACTCCTGTTTCTCACCCTCTGTTTCCAGACTCCTGTTTCTCACCCTCTGTTTCCAGCCTCCTGTTTCTCACCCTCTGTTTCCAGCCTCCTGTTTCTCCCCCTCTGTTTCCACACTCCTGTTTCTGCCCCACTGTTTCCAGACTCCTGTTTCTCACCCTCTGTTTCCAGACTCCTGTATCTGCCCCTCTGTTTCCAGACTCCTGTTTCTGCCCCTCTGTTTCCAGACTCCGGTTTCTGCCCCTCTGTTTCCAGACTCCTCTTTCTCACCCTCTGTTTCCTGACTCCTGTTTCTCCCCCTCTGTTTCCAGGCTCCTGTTTCTTCCCCTGTGTTTCCAGCCTCCTGTTTCTCCACCTCTGTTTCCAGACTCCTGTTTCTCACCATCTGTTTCCAGACTCCTGTTTCTCCCCCTCTGTTTCCAGACTCCTGTTTCTGCCCCTCTGTTTCCAGCCTCCTGTTTCTGCCCCTCTGTTTCCAGCCTCCTGTTTCTCCCCCTCTGTTTTCAGACTCCTGTTTCTGCCCCTCTGTTTCCAGACTCCTGTATCTCCCCCTCTGTTTCCAAACTCCTGCTTCTCCCCCTCTGTTTCCAGCCTCCTGTTTCTGCCCCTCAGTTTCGAGACTCCTGTTTCTGCCCCTCTGTTTCCAGCCTCCTGTTTCTGCCCCTCTGTTTCGAGACTCCTGTTTCTGCCCCTCTGTTTCCAGCCTCCTGTTTCTCCCCCTCTGTTTCCAAACTCCTGTTTCTCCCCCTCTGTTTCCAGACTCCTGTTTCTGCCCCTCTGTTTCCAGTCTCCTGTTTCTCCCCCTTTGTTTCCAGACTCCTGTTTCTCACCCTCTGTTTCCAGACTCCTGTTTCTGCCCCTCTGTTTCCAGACGCCTGTTTCTCCCCCTCTTTTTCCGGACTCCTGTTTCTCACCCTCTGTTTCCAGCCTCCTGTTTCTCACCCTCTGTTTCCAGCCTCCTGTTTCTCCCCCTCTGTTTCCACACTCCTGTTTCTGCCCCACTGTTCCCAGACTCCTGTTTCTCACCCTCTGTTTCCAAACTCCTGTTTCTGTCCCTCTGTTTCCAGACTCCTGTTTCTGCCCCTCTGTTTCCAGACTCCGGTTTCTGCCCCTCTGTTTCCAGACTCCTCTTTCTCACCCTCTGTTTCCTGACTCCTGTTTCTCCCCCTCTGTTTCCAGGCTCCTGCTTCTTCCCCTCGGTTTCCAGCCTCCTGTTTCTCCCCCTCTGTTTCCAGACTCCTGTTTCTCCCCCTCTGTTTCCAGACTCCTGTTTCTCCCCCTCTGTTTCCAGTCTCCTGTTTCTCCCCCTTTGTTTCCAGACTCCTGTTTCTCACCCTCTGTTTCCAGACTCCTGTCTCTGCCCCTCTGTTTCAAGACGCCTGTTTCTCCCCCTCTTTTTCCAGACTCCTGTTTCTCACCCTCTGTTTTCAGCCTCCTGTTTCTCACCCTCTGTTTCCAGCCTCCTGTTTCTCCCCCTCTGTTTCCAGACTCCTGTTTCTGCCCCACTGTTTCCAGACTCCTGTTTCTCACCCTCTGTTTCCAGACTCCTGTTTCTGCCCCTCTGTTTCCAGACTCCTGTTTCTGCCCCTCTGTTTCCAGACTCCGATTTCTGCCCCTCTGTTTCCAGACTCCTCTTTCTCGCCCTCTGTTTACTGACTCCTGTTTCTCCCCCTCTGTTTCCAGGCTCCTGTTTCTTCCCCTCTGTTTCCAGCCTCCTGTTTCTCCCCCTCTGTTTCCAGACTCCTGTTTCTCACCATCTGTTTCCAGACTCCTGTTTCTCCCCCTCTGTTTCCAGACTCCTGTTTCTGCCCCTCTGTTTCCAGCCTCCTGTTTCTGCCCCTCTTTTTCCAGCCTCCTGATTCTCCCCCTCTGTTTTCAGACTCCTGTTTCTGCCCCTCTGTTTCCAGACTCCTGTTTCTCCCCCTCTGTTTCCAGACACCTGCTTCTCCCCCTCTGTTTCCATCCTCCTGTTTCTGCCCCTCAGTTTCGAGACTCCTGTTTCTGCCCCTCTGTTTCCAGCCTCCTGTTTCTCCCCCTCTGTTTCCAGAATCCTGTTTCTCCCCCTCTGTTTCCAGACTCCTGTTTCTGCCCCTCTGTTTCCAGTCTCCTGTTTCTGCCCCTCTGTTTCCAGACTCCTGTTTCTCACCCTCTGTTTACAGGCTCCTGTTTCTCCCCCTCTGTTTTCAGACTCCTGATTCTGCCCCTCTGTTTCCAGACTCCTGTTTCTCCCCCTCTGTTTCCAGACTCCTGCTTCTCCCCCTCTGTTTCCAGCCTCCTGTTTCTGCCCCTCTGTTTCCAGACTCCTGTTTCTGCCCCTCTGTTTCCAGCCTCCTGTTTCTCCCCCTCTGTTTCCAGACTCCTGTTTCTCCCCCTCTGTTTCCAGACTCCTGTTTCTGCCCCTCTGTTTCCAGTCTCCTGTTTCTCCCCCTTTGTTTCCAGACTCCTGTTTCTCACCCTCTGTTTCCAGACTCCTGTTTCTCACCCTCTGTTTCCAGCCTCCTGTTTCTCCCCCTCTGTTTCCACGCTCCTGTTTCTGCCCCACTGTTTCCAGACTCCTGTTTCTCACCCTCTGTTTCCAGACTCCTGTTTCTGCCCCTCTGCTTCCAGACTCCTGTTTCTGCCCCTCTGTTTCCAGACTCCGGTTTCTGCCCCTCTGTTTCCAGACTCCTCATTCTCACCCTCTGTTTCCTGACTCCTGTTTCTCCCCCTCTGTTTCCAGGCTCCTGTTTCTCCCCCTCTGTTTCCAGCCTCCTGTTTCTCCCCCTCTGTTTCCAGACTCCTGTTTCTCCCCCTCTGTTTCCAGACTCCTGTTTCTCCCCCTCTGTTTCCAGACTCCTGTTTCTGCCCCTCTGTTTCCAGCCTTATGTTTCTTCCCCTCTGTTTCCAGCCTCCTGTTTCTCCCCCTCTGTTTCCAGACTCCTGTTTCTCCCCCTCTGTTTCCAGACTCCTGTTTCTCCCCCTCTGTTTCCAGACTCCTGTTTCCGCCCCTCTGTTTCCAGACTCCTGTTTCTGCCCCTCTGTTTCCAGACTCCGGTTTCTGCCCCTCTGTTTCCAGACTCCTCTTTCTCGCCCTCTGTTTCCTGACTCCTGTTTCTCCCCCTCTGTTTCCAGGCTCCTGTTTCTTCCCCTCTGTTTCCAGCCTCCTGTTTCTCCCCCTCTGTTTCCAGACTCCTGTTTCTCACCATCTGTTTCCAGACTCCTGTTTCTCCCCCTCTGTTTCCAGACTCCTGTTTCTGCCCCTCTGTTTCCAGCCTCCTGTTTCTGCCCCTCTGTTTCCAGCCTCCTGATTCTCCCCCTCTGTTTTCAGACTCCTGTTTCTGCCCCTCTGTTTCCAGACTCCTGTTTCTCCCCCTCTGTTTCCAGACACCTGCTTCTCCCCCTCTGTTTCCATCCTCCTGTTTCTGCCCCTCAGTTTCGAGACTCCTGTTTCTGCCCCTCTGTTTCCAGCCTCCTGTTTCTCCCCCTCTGTTTCCAGAATCCTGTTTCTCCCCCTCTGTTTCCAGACTCCTGTTTCTGCCCCTCTGTTTCCAGTCTCCTGTTTCTGCCCCTCTGTTTCCAGAATCCTGTTTCTCACCCTCTGTTTACAGGCTCCTGTTTCTCCCCCTCTGTTTTCAGACTCCTGATTCTGCCCCTCTGTTTCCAGACTCCTGTTTCTCCCCCTCTGTTTCCAGACTCCTGCTTCTCCCCCTCTGTTTCCAGCCTCCTGTTTCTGCCCCTCTGTTTCCAGACTCCTGTTTCTGCCCCTCTGTTTCCAGCCTCCTGTTTCTCCCCCTCTGTTTCCAGACTCCTGTTTCTCCCCCTCTGTTTCCAGACTCCTGTTTCTGCCCCTCTGTTTCCAGTCTCCTGTTTCTCCCCCTTTGTTTCCAGACTCCTGTTTCTCACCCTCTGTTTCCAGACTCCTGTTTCTGCCCCACTGTTTCCAGACTCCTGTTTCTCCCCCTCTGTTTCCACGCTCCTGTTTCTGCCCCACTGTTTCCAGACTCCTGTTTCTCACCCTCTGTTTCCAGACTCCTGTTTCTGCCCCTCTGTTTCCAGACTCCGGTTTCTGCCCTCTGTTTCCAGACTCCTCATTCTCACCCTCTGTTTCCTGACTCCTGTTTCTCCCCCTCTGTTTCCAGGCTCCTGTTTCTCCCCCTCTGTTTCCAGCCTCCTGTTTCTCCCCCTCTGTTTCCAGACTCCTGTTTCTCCCCCTCTGTTTCCAGACTCCTGTTTCTCCCCCTCTGTTTCCAGACTCCTGTTTCTGCCCCTCTGTTTCCAGCCTTATGTTTCTGCCCCTCTGTTTCCAGTCTCCTGTTTCTCTCCCTCTGTTTCCAGACTCCTGTTTCTGCCCCTCTATTTCCAGTCTCCTGTTTCTTTCCCTCTGTTTCCAGACTCCTGTTTCTGCCCCTCTGTTTCCAGACTTTTGTTTCTCACCCTGTGTTTCCAGACTCCTGTTTCTCCCCCTCTGTTTCCAGGCTCCTGTTTCTCCCCCTCTGTTTTCAGAATCCTGATTCTGCCCCTCTGTTTCCAGACTCCTGTTTCTCCCCCTCTGTTTCCAGACTCCTGCTTCTCCCCCTCTGTTTCCAGACTCCTGTTTCTGCCCCTCTGTTTCCAGCCTCCTGTTTCTCCCCCTCTGTTTCCAGACTCCTGTTTCTCCCCCTCTGTTTCCAGACTCCTGTTTCTCACCATCTGTTTCCAGGCTCCTGTTTCTCCCCCTCTGTTTCCAGACTCCTGTTTCTGCCCCTCTGTTTCCAGCCTCCTGTTTCTGCCCCTCTGTTTCCAGCCTCCTGTTTCTCCCCCTCTGTTTCCAGATTCCTGTTTCTCCCCCTCTGTTTCCAGACTCCTGTTTCTCACCCTCTGTTTCCAGTCTCCTCTTTCTGCCCCTCTGTTTCCAGCCTTATGTTTCTGCCCCTCTGTTTCCAATCTCCTGTTTCTCTCCCTCTGTTTCCAGACTCCTGTTTCTGCCCCTCTATTTCCAGTCTCCTGTTTCTTTCCCTCTGTTTCCAGACCCCTGTTTCTGCCCCTCTGTTTCCAGACGTCTGTTTCTCACCCTGTGTTTCCAGACTCCTGTTTCTCCCCCTCTGTTTCCAGGCTCCTGTTTCTCCCCCTCTGTTTTCAGACTCCTGATTCTGCCCCTCTGTTTCCAGACTCCTGTTTCTCCCCCTCTGTTTCCAGACTCCTGCTTCTCCCCCTCTGTTTCCAGCCTCCTGCTTCTGCCCCTCTGTTTCCAGACTCCTGTTTCTGCCCCTCTCTTTCCAGCCTCCTGTTTCTCCCCCTCTGTTTCCAGACTGCTGTTTCTCCCCCTCTGTTTCCAGACTCCTGTTTCTGCCCCTCTGTTTCCAGTCTCCTATTTCTCCCCCTTTGTATCCAGACTCCTGTTTCTCCCCCTCTGTTTCCAGACTCCTGTTTCTGCCCCTCTGTTTCCAGACGCCTGTTTCTCCCCCTCTGTTTCCAGACTCCTGTTTCTCACCCTCTGTTTCCTGCCTCCTGTTTCTCACCCTCTGTTTCCACACTCCTGTTTCTGCCCCACTGTTTCCAGACTCCTGTTTCTCACCCTCTGTTTCCAGACTCCTGTTTCTGCCCCTCTATTTCCAGACTCCTGTTTCTGCCCCTCTGTTTCCAGACTCCTGTTTCTGCCCCTCTGTTTCCAGACTCCGGTTTCTGCCCCTCTGTTTCCAGCCTCCTGTTTCTGCCCCTCTGTTTCCAGTCTCCTGTTTCTCCCCATCTGTTTGCAGACCCCTGTTTCACCCCCTCTGTTTTCAGACTCCTGTTTCTCCCCCTCTGTTACCAGACTCCTGTTTCTCCCCCTCTGTTTCCAGACTCCTGTTTCTGCCCCCTTGTTTCCAGACTCCTGTTTCTCACCCTCTGTTTCCAGTCTCCTCTTTCTGCCCCTCTGTTTCCAGCCTCCTGTTTCTGCCCCTTTGTTTCCAGTCTCCTGTTTCTCTCCCTCTGTTTCCAGACTCCTGTGTCTGCCCCTCTGTTTCCAGACTCCTGTTTCTGCCCCTCTGTTTCCAGAATTCTTTTTCTCACCCTCTGTTTCCAGACTCCTGTTTCTGCCCCTCTGTTTCCAGACTCCTGTTTCTGCCCCTCTGTTTCCAGACTCCGGTTTCTGCCCCTCTGTTTCCAGACTCCTCTTTCTCACCATCTGTTTCCAGCCTCCTGTTTCTGCCCCTCTGTTTCCAGCCTCCTGTTTCTCCCCCTCTGTTTTCAGACTCCTGTTTCTGCCCCTCTGTTTCCAGACTCCTGTTTCTCCCCCTCTGTTTCCAGACTCCTGCTTCTCCCCCTCTTTTTCCAGCCTCCTGTTTCTGCCCCTCAGTTTCGAGACTCCTGTTTCTGCCCCTCTGTTTCCAGCCTCCTGTTTCTCCCCCTCTGTTTCCAGACTCCTGTTTCTCCCCCTCTGTTTCCAGACTCCTGTTTCTGCCCCTCTGTTTCCAATCTCCTGTTTCTGCCTTTCTGTTTCCGGACTCCTGTTTCTCACCCTCTGTTTACAGGCTCCTGTTTCTCCCCCTCTGTTTTCAGACTCCTGATTCTGCCCCTCTGTTTCCAGACTCCTGTTTCTCCCCCTCTGTTTCCAGACTCCTGCTTCTGCCCCTCTGTTTCCAGCCTCCTGTTTCTGCCCCTCTGTTTCGAGACTCCTGTTTCTGCCCCTCTGTTTCCAGCCTCCTATTTCTCCCCCTCTGTTTCCAGACTCCTGTTTCTGCCCCTCTCTTTCCAGACTCCTGTTTCTGCCCCTCTGTTTCCAGTCTCCTGTTTCTCCCCCTTTGTTTCCAGACTCCTGTTTCTCACCCTCTGTTTCCAGACTCCTGTTTCTGCCCCTCTGTTTCCAGACGCATGTTTCTCCCCCTCTTTTTCCAGACTCCTGTTTCTCACCCTCTGTTTCCAGCCTCCTGTTTCTCACCCTCTGTTTCCAGCCTCCTGTTTCTCCCCCTCTGTTTCCACACTCCTGTTTCTGCCCCACTGTTTCCAGACTCCTGTTTCTCACCCTCTGTTTCCAGACTCCTGTTTCTGCCCCTCTGTTTCCAGACTCCTGTTTCTGCCCCTCTGTTTCCAGACTCCGGTTTCTGCCCCTCTGTTTCCAGTCTCCTGTTTCTCTCCCTCTGTTTCCAGACTCCTGTTTCTGCCCCTCTATTTCCAGTCTCCTGTTTCTTTCCCTCTGTTTCCAGACTCCTGTTTCTGCCCCTCTGTTTCCAGACTTCTGTTTCTCACCCTGTGTTTCCAGACTCCTGTTTCTCCCCCTCTGTTTCCAGGCTCCTGTTTCTCCCCCTCTGTGTTCAGACTCCTGATTCTGCCACTCTGTTTCCAGACTCCTGTTTCTCCCCCTCTGTTTCCAGACTACTGCTTCTCCCCCTCTGTTTCCAGACTCCTGTTTCTGCCCCTCTGTTTCCAGCCTCCTGTTTCTCCCCCTCTGTTTCCAGACTCCTGTTTCTCCCCCTCTGTTTCCAGACTCCTGTTTCTGCCCCTCTGTTTCCAGTCTCCTGTTTCTCCCCCTCTGTTTCCAGACTCCTGTTTCTCACCCTCTGTTTCCAGCCTCCTGTTTCTCACCCTCTGTTTCCACACTCCTGTTTCTGCCCCACTGTTTCCAGACTCCTGTTTCTCACCCTCAGTTTCCAGACTCCTGTTTCTGCCCCTCTATTTCCAGACTCCTGTTTCTGCCCCTCTGTTTCCAGACTCCTGTCTCTGCCCCTCTGTTTCCAGACTCCGGTTTCTGCCCCTCTGTTTCCAGACTCCTGTTTTTCGCCCTCTGTTTCCAGACTCCTGTTTCTGCCCCTCTGTTTCCAGACTCCTGTTTCTGCCCCTCTGTTTCCAGACTCCTGTTTCTGCCCCTCTGTTTCCAGCCTCCTGTTTCTGCCCCTCTGTTTCCAGTCTCCTGTTTCTCCCCCTCTGTTTGCAGACCCCTGTTTCTCCCCCTCTGTTTTCAGACTCCTGTTTCTCCCCCTCTGTTACCAGACTCCTGTTTCTCCCCCTCTGTTTTCAGACTCCTGTTTCTGCCCCCCTGTTTCCAGACTCCTGTTTCTCACCCTCTGTTTCCAGTCTCCTCTTTCTGCCCCTCTGTTTCCAGCCTCCTGTTTCTGCCCCTCAGTTTCCAGTCTCCTGTTTCTCCCCCTCTGTTTGCAGACCCCTGTTTCTCCCCCTCTGTTTTCAGACTCCTGTTTCTCCCCCTCTGTTACCAGACTCCTGTTTCTCCCCCTCTGTTTCCAGACTCCTGTTTCTGCCCCTCTGTTTCCAGACTCCTGTTTCTGCCCCTCTGTTTCCAGAATTCTTTTTCTCACCCTCTGTTTCCAGGCTCCTGTTTCTGCCCCTCTGTTTCCAGACTCCTGTTTCTGCCCCTCTGTTTCCAGACTCCTGTTTCTGCCCCTCTGTTTCCAGACTCCGCTTTCTGCCCCTCTGTTTCCAGACTCCTGTTTTTCGCCCTCTGTTTCCAGACTCCTGTTTCTGCCCCTCTGTTTCCAGACTCCTGTTTCTGCCCCTCTGTTTCCAGACTCCTGTTTCTGCCCCTCTGTTTCCAGCCTCCTGTTTCTGCCCCTCTGTTTCCAGTCTCCTGTTTCTCCCCCTCTGTTTGCAGACCCCTGTTTCTCCCCCTCTGTTTTCAGACTCCTGTTTCTCCCCCTCTGTTACCAGACTCCTGTTTCTCCCCCTCTGTTTCCAGACTCCTGTTTCTGCCCCCCTGTTTCCAGACTCCTGTTTCTCACCCTCTGTTTCCAGTCTCCTCTTTCTGCCCCTCTGTTTCCAGCCTCCTGTTTCTCCCACTCTGTTTCCAGACTCCTGTTTCTGCCCCTCTGTTCCCAGACTCCTGTTTCTGCCCCTCTGTTTCCAGAATTCTTTTTCTCACCCTCTGTTTCCAGACTCCTGTTTCTGGCCCTCTGTTTCCAGAATCCTGCTTCTCCCCCTCTGTTTCCAGCCTCCTGTTTCTGCCCCTCAGTTTCGAGACTCCTGTTTCTGCCCCTCTGTTTCCAGCCTCCTGTTTCTCCCCCTCTGTTTCCAGACTCCTGTTTCTGCCCCTCTGTTTCCAGACTCCTGTTTCTGCCCCTCTGTTTCAGGTCTCCTGTTTCTGCCCCTCTGATTCCAGACTCCTGTTTCTCACCCTCTGTTTACAGGCTCCTGTTTCTCCCCCTCTGTTTTCAGACTCCTGATTCTGCCCCTCTGTTTCCAGACTCCTGTTTCTCCCCCTCTGTTTCCAGACTCCTGCTTCTCCCCCTCTGCTTCCAGCCTCCTGTTTCTGCCCCTCTGTTTCGAGACTCCTGTTTCTGCCCCTCTCTTTCCAGCCTCCTGTTTCTCCCCTTCTGTTTCCAGACTCCTGTTTCTCCCCCTCTGTTTCCAGACTCCTGTTTCTGCCCCTCTGTTTCCAGTCTCCTGTTTCTCCCCCTTTGTTTCTAGACTCCTGTTTCTCCCCCTCTGTTTCCAGACTCCTGTTTCTCACCCTCTGTTTCCAGCCTCCTGTTTCTCCCCCTCTGTTTCCACACTCCTGTTTCTGCCCCACTGTTTCCAGACTCCTGTTTCTCACCATCAGTTTCCAGACTCCTGTTTCTGCCCCTCTGTTTCCAGACTCCTGTTTCTGTCCCTCTGTTTCCAGACTCCGGTTTCTGCCCCCCTGTTTCCAGACTCCTCTTTCTCACCCTCTGTTTCCTGACTCCTGTTTCTCCCCCTCTGTTTCCAGGCTCCTGTTTCTTCCCCTCTGTTTCCAGCCTCCTGTTTCTCCACCTCTGTTTCCAGACTCCTGTTTCTCACCATCTGTTTCCAGACTCCTGTTTCTCCCCCTCTGTTTCCAGACTCCTGTTTCTGCCCCTCTGTTTCCAGCCTCCTTTTTCTGCCCCTCTGTTTCCAGCCTCCTGTTTCTCCCCCTCTGTTTTCAGACTCCTGTTTCTGCCCCTCTGTTTCCAGACTCCTGCTTCTCCCCCTCTGTTTCCAGCCTCCTGTTTCTGCCCCTCAGTTTCGAGACTCCTGTTTCTGCCCCTCTGTTTCCAGCCTCCTGTTTCTGCCCCTCTGTTTCGACACTCCTGTTTCTGCCCCTCTGTTTCCAGCCTCCTGTTTCTCCCCCTCTGTTTCCAAACTCCTGTTTCTCCCCCTCTGTTTCCAGACTCCTGTTTCTGCCCCTCTGTTTCCAGTCTCCTGTTTCTCCCCATTTGTTTCCAGACTCCTGTTTCTCACCCTCTGTTTCCAGCCTCCTGTTTCTCCCCCTCTGTTTCCACACTCCTGTTTCTGCCCCACTGTTTCCAGACTCCTGTTTCTCACCCTCTGTTTCCAGACTCCTGTTTCTGCCCCTCTGTTTCCAGACTCCTGTTTCTGCCTCTCTGTTTCCAGACTCCGGTTTCTGCCCCTCTGTTTCCAGACTCCTCTTTCTCACCCTCTGTTTCCTGACTCCTGTTTCTCCCCCTCTGTTTCCAGGCTCCTGTTTCTCCACCTCTGTTTCCAGACTCCTGTTTCTCACCATCTGTTTCCAGACTCCTGTTTCTCCCCCTCTGTTTCCAGACTCCTGTTTCTGCCCCTCTGTTTCCAGCCTCCTGTTTCTGCCCCTCTGTTTCCAGCCTCCTGTTTCTCCCCCTCTGTTTTCAGACTCCTGTTTCTGCCCCTCTGTTTCCAGACTCCTGCTTCTCCCCCTCTGTTTCCAGCCTCCTGTTTCTGCCCCTCAGTTTCGAGACTCCTGTTTCTGCCCCTCTGTTTCCAGCCTCCTGTTTCTGCCCCTCTGTTTCGACACTCCTGTTTCTGCCCCTCTGTTTCCAGCCTCCTGTTTCTCCCCCTCTGTTTCCAAACTCCTGTTTCTCCCCCTCTGTTTCCAGACTCCTGTTTCTGCCCCTCTGTTTCCAGTCTCCTGTTTCTCCCCATTTGTTTCCAGACTCCTGTTTCTCCCCCTCTGTTTCCAGACTCCTGCTTCTGCCCCTCTGTTTCCAGCCTCCTGTTTCTGCCCCTCTGTTTCGAGACTCCTGTTTCTGCCCCTCTGTTTCCAGAATTCTTTTTCTCACCCTCTGTTTCCAGACTCCTGTTTCTGCCCCTCTGTTTCCAGACTCCTGTTTCTGCCCCTCTGTTTCCAGACTCCGGTTTCTGCCCCTCTGTTTCCAGACTCCTCTTTCTCACCATCTGTTTCCAGCCTCCTGTTTCTGCCCCTTTGTTTCCAGCCTCCTGTTTCTCCCCCTCTGTTTTCAGACTCCTGTTTCTGCCCCTCTGTTTCCAGACTCCTGTTTCTCCCCCTCTGTTTCCAGACTCCTGCTTCTCCCCCTCTGTTTCCAGCCTCCTGTTTCTGCCCGTCAGTTTCGAGACTCCTGTTTCTGCCCCTCTGTTTCCAGCCTCCTGTTTCTCCCCCTCTGTTTCCAGACTCCTGTTTCTCCCCCTCTGTTTCCAGACTCCTGTTTCTGCCCCTCTGTTTCCAATCTCCTGTTTCTGCCTTTCTGTTACCAGACTCCTGTTTCTCACCCTCTGTTTACAGGCTCCTGTTTCTCCCCCTCTGTTTTCAGACTCCTGATTCTGCCCCTCTGTTTCCAGACTCCTGTTTCTCCCCCTCTGTTTCCAGACTCCTGCTTCTGCCCCTCTGTTTCCAACCTCCTGTTTCTGCCCCTCTGTTTCGAGACTCCTGTTTCTGCCCCTCTGTTTCCAGCCTCCTGTTTCTCCCCCTCTGTTTCCAGACTCCTGTTTCTGCCCCTCTCTTTCCAGACTCCTGTTTCTGCCCCTCTGTTTCCAGTCTCCTGTTTCTCCCCCTTTGTTTCCAGACTCCTGTTTCTCACCCTCTGTTTCCAGACTCCTGTTTCTGCCCCTCTGTTTCCAGACGCATGTTTCTCCCCCTCTTTTTCCAGACTCCTGTTTCTCACCCTCTGTTTCCAGCCTCCTGTTTCTCACCCTCTGTTTCCAGCCTCCTGTTTCTCCCCCTCTGTTTCCACACTCCTGTTTCTGCCCCACTGTTTCCAGACTCCTGTTTCTCAACCTCTGTTTCCAGACTCCTGTTTCTGCCCCTCTGTTTCCAGACTCCTGTTTCTGCCCCTCTGTTTCCAGACTCCGGTTTCTGCCCCTCTGTTTCCAGTCTCCTGTTTCTCTCCCTCTGTTTCCAGACTCCTGTTTCTGCCCCCCAATTTCCAGTCTCCTGTTTCTTTCACTCTGTTTCCAGACTCCTGTTTCTGCCCCTCTGTTTCCAGACTTCTGTTTCTCACCCTGTGTTTCCAGACTCCTGTTTCTCCCCCTCTGTTTCCAGGCTCCTGTTTCTCCCCCTCTGTGTTCAGACTCCTGATTCTGCCCCTCTGTTTCCAGACTCCTGTTTCTCCCCCTCTGTTTCCAGACTCCTGCTTCTCCCCCTCTGTTTCCAGACTCCTGTTTCTGCCCCTCTGTTTCCAGCCTCCTGTTTCTCCCCCTCTGTTTCCAGACTCCTGTTTCTCCCCCTCTGTTTCCAGACTCCTGTTTCTGCCCCTCTGTTTCCAGTCTCCTGTTTCTCCCCCTCTGTTTCCAGACTCCTGTTTCTCACCCTCTGTTTCCAGCCTCCTGTTTCTCACCCTCTGTTTCCACACTCCTGTTTCTGCCCCACTGTTTCCAGACTCCTGTTTCTCACCCTCAGTTTCCAGACTCCTGTTTCTGCCCCTCTATTTCCAGACTCCTGTTTCTGCCCCTCTGTTTCCAGACTCCTGTTTCTGCCCCTCTGTTTCCAGACTCCGGTTTCTGCCCCTCTGTTTCCAGACTCCTGTTTCTGCCCCTCTGTTTCCAGACTCCTGTTTCTGCCCCTCTGTTTCCAGCCTCCTGTTTCTGCCCCTCTGTTTCCAGTCTCCTGTTTCTCCCCCTCTGTTTGCAGACCCCTGTTTATCCCCCTCTGTTTTCAGACTACTGTTTCTCCCCCTCTGTTACCAGACTCCTGTTTCTCCCCCTCTGTTTTCAGACTCCTGTTTCTGCCCCCCTGTTTCCAGACTCCTGTTTCTCACCCTCTGTTTCCAGTCTCCTCTTTCTGCCCCTCTGTTTCCAGCCTCCTGTTTCTCCCCCTCTGTTTCCAGACTCCTGTTTCTGCCCCTCTGTTTCCAGACTCCTGTTTCTGCCCCTCTGTTTCCAGAATTCTTTTTCTCACCCTCTGTTTCCCGGCTCCTGTTTCTGCCCCTCTGTTTCCAGACTCCTGTTTCTGCCCCTCTGTTTCCAGACTCCTGTTTCTGCCCCTCTGTTTCCAGACTCCGGTTTCTGCCCCTCTGTTTCCAGACTCCTGTTTTTCGCCCTCTGTTTCCAGACTCCTGTTTCTGCCCCTCTGTTTCCAGACTCCTGTTTCTGCCCCTCTGTTTCCAGACTCCTGTTTCTGCCCCTCTGTTTCCAGCCTCCTGTTTCTGCCCCTCTGTTTCCAGTCTCCTGTTTCTCCCCCTCTGTTTGCAGACCCCTGTTTCTCCCCCTCTGTTTTCAGACTCCTGTTTCTCCCCCTCTGTTACCAGACTCCTGTTTCTCCCCCTCTGTTTCCAGACTCCTGTTTCTGCCCCCCTGTTTCCAGACTCCTGTTTCTCACCCTCTGTTTCCATTCTCCTCTTTCTGCCCCTCTGTTTCCAGCCTCCTGTTTCTCCCCCTCTGTTTCCAGACTCCTGTTTCTGCCCCTCTGTTCCCAGACTCCTGTTTCTGCCCCTCTGTTTCCAGAATTCTTTTTCTCACCCTCTGTTTCCAGACTCCTGTTTCTGCCCCTCTGTTTCCAGACTCCTGCTTCTCCCCCTCTGTTTCCAGCCTCCTGTTTCTGCCCCTCAGTTTCGAGACTCCTGTTTCTGCCCCTCTGTTTCCAGCCTCCTGTTTCTCCCCCTCTGTTTCCAGACTCCTGTTTCTCCCCTCTGTTTCCAGACTCCTGTTTCTGCCCCTCTGTTTCCAGTCTCCTGTTTCTGCCCCTCTGAGTCCAGACTCCTGTTTCTCACCCTCTGTTTACAGGCTCCTGTTTCTCCCCCTCTGTTTTCAGACTCCTGATTCTGCCCCTCTGTTTCCAGACTCCTGTTTCTCCCCCTCTGTTTCCAGACTCCTGCTTCTCCCCCTCTGCTTCCAGCCTCCTGTTTCTGCCCCTCTGTTTCGAGACTCCTGTTTCTGCCCCTCTCTTTCCAGCCTCCTGTTTCTCCCCTTCTGTTTCCAGACTCCTGTTTCTCCCCCTCTGTTTCCAGACTCCTGATTCTGCCCCTCTGTTTCCAGTCTCCTGTTTCTCCCCCTTTGTTTCTAGACTCCTGTTTCTCACCCTCTGTTTCCAGACTCCTGTTTCTCACCCTCTGTTTCCAGCCTCCTGTTTCTCACCCTCTGTTTCCAGCCTCCTGTTTCTCCCCCTCTGTTTCCACACTCCTGTTTCTGCCCCACTGTTTCCAGACTCCTGTTTCTCAACCTCTGTTTCCAGACTCCTGTTTCTGCCCCTCTGTTTCCAGACTCCTGTTTCTGCCCCTCTGTTTCCAGACTCCGGTTTCTGCCCCTCTGTTTCCAGACTCCTCTTTCTCACCCTCTGTTTCCTGACTCCTGTTTCTCCCCCTCTGTTTCCAGGCTCCTGTTTCTTCCCCTCTGTTTCCAGCCTCCTGTTTCTCCACCTCTGTTTCCAGACTCCTGTTTCTCACCATCTGTTTCCAGACTCCTGTTTCTCCCCCTCTGTTTCCAGACTCCTGTTTCTGCCCCTCTGTTTCCAGCCTCCTGTTTCTGCCCCTCTGTTTCCAGCCTCCTGTTTCTCCCCCTCTGTTTTCAGACTCCTGTTTCTGCCCCTCTGTTTCCAGACTCCTGCTTCTCCCCCTCTGTTTCCAGCCTCCTGTTTCTGCCCCTCAGTTTCGAGACTCCTGTTTCTGCCCCTCTGTTTCCAGCCTCCTGTTTCTGCCCCTCTGTTTCGAGACTCCTGTTTCTGCCCCTCTGTTTCCAGCCTCCTGTTTCTCCCCCTCTGTTTCCAAACTCCTGTTTCTCCCCCTCTGTTTCCAGACTCCTGTTTCTGCCCCTCTGTTTCCAGTCTCCTGTTTCTCCCCATTTGTTTCCAGACTCCTGTTTCTGACCCTCTGTTTCCAGACTCCTGTTTCTGCCCCTCTGTTTCCAGACGCCTGTTTCTACCCCTCTTTTTCCGGACTCCTGTTTCTCACCCTCTGTTTCCAGCCTCCTGTTTCTCACCCTCTGTTTCCAGCCTCCTGTTTCTCCCCCTCTGTTTCCACACTCCTGTTTCTGCCCCACTGTTTCCAGACTCCTGTTTCTCACCCTCTGTTTCCAAACTCCTGTTTCTGCCCCTCTGTTTCCAGACTCCTGTTTCTGCCCCTCTGTTTCCAGACTCCGGTTTCTACCCCTCTGTTTCCAAACTCCTCTTTCTCACCCTCTGTTTCCTGACTCCTGTTTCTCCCCCTCTGTTTCCAGATTCCTTTTCTCCCCCTCTGTTTCCAGACTCCTGTTTCTCCCCCTCTGTTTCCAGTCTCCTGTTTCTCCCCCTTTGTTTCCAGACTCCTGTTTCTCACCCTCTGTTTCCAGACTCCTGTTTCTGCCCCTCTGTTTCCAGACGCCTGTTTCTCCCCCTCTTTTTCCAGACTCCTGTTTCTCACCCTCTGTTTCCAGCCTCCTGTTTCTCACCCTCTGTTTCCAGCCTCCTGTTTCTCCCCCTCTGTTTCCAGACTCCTGTTTCTGCCCCACTGTTTCCAGACTCCTGTTTCTGCCCTTCTGTTTCCAGACTCCTGTTTCTGCCCCTCTGTTTCCAGACTCCGGTTTCTGCCCCTCTGTTTCCAGACTCCTCTTTCTCACCCTCTGTTTCCTGACTCCTGTTTCTCCCCCTCTGTTTCCAGGCTCCTGTTTCTTCCCCTCTGTTTCCAGCCTCCTGTTTCTCCACCTCTGTTTCCAGACTCCAGTTTCTCACCATCTGTTTCCAGACTCCTGTTTCTCCCCCTCTGTTTCCAGACTCCTGTTTCTGCCCCTCTGTTTCCAGCCTCCTGTTTCTGCCCCTCTGCTTCCAGCCTCCTGTTTCTCCCCCTCTGTTTCCAGACTCCTGTTTCTCCCCCTCTGTTTCCAGACTCCTGTTTCTCACCCTCTGTTTCCAGTCTCCTCTTTCTGCCCCTCTGTTTCCAGCCTTATGTTTCTGCCCCTCTGTTTCCAGTCTCCTGTTTCTCTCCCTCTGTTTCCAGACTCCTGTTTCTGCCCCTCTATTTCCAGTCTTCTGTTTCTTTCCCTCTGTTTCCAGACTCCTGTTTCTGCCCCTCTGTTTCCAGACGTCTGTTTCTCACCCTGTGTTTCCAGACTCCTGTTTCTCCCCCTCTGTTTCCAGGCTCCTGTTTCTCCCCTTCTGTTTTCAGACTCCTGATTCTGCCCCTCTGTTTCCAGACTCCTGTTTCTCCCCCTCTGTTTCCAGACTCCTGCTTCTCCCCCTCTGTTTCCAGCCTCCTGTTTCTGCCTCTCTGTTTCGAGAATCCTATTTCTGCCCCTCTGTTTCCAGCCTCCTGTTTCTCCCCCTCTGTTTCCAGACTCCTGTTTCTCCCCCTCTGTTTCCAGACTCCTGTTTCTGCCCCTCTGTTTCCAGTCTCCTGTTTCTCCCCCTTTGTATCCAGACTCCTGTTTCTCCCCCTCTGTTTCCAGACTCCTGTTTCTGCCCCTCTGTTTCCAGACGCCTGTTTCTCCCCCTCTGTTTCCAGACTCCTGTTTCTCACCCTCTGTTTCCAGCCTCCTGTTTCTCACCCTCTGTTTCCACACTCCTGTTTCTGCCCCTCTGTTTCCAGACTCCTGTTTTTCGCCCTCTGTTTCCAGACTCCTGTTTCTGCCCCTCTGTTTCCAGACTCCTGTTTCTGCCCCTCTGTTTCCAGAATTCTTTTTCTCACCCTCTGTTTCCAGACTCCTGTTTCTGCCCCTCTGTTTCCAGACTCCTGTTTCTGCCCCTCTGCTTCCAGACTCCGGTTTCTGCCCCTCTGTTTCCAGACTCCTCTTACTCACCATCTGTTTCCAGACTCCTGTTTCTCCCCCTCAGTTTCCAGACTCCTGTTTCTGCCCCTCTGTTTCCAGCCTCCTGTTTCTGCCCCTCTGTTTCCAGCCTCCTGTTTCTCCCCCTCTGTTTTCAGACTCCTGTTTCTGCCCCTCTGTTTCCAGACTCCTGTTTCTCCCCCTCTGTTTCCAGACTCCTGCTTCTCCCCCTCTGTTTCCAGCCTCCTGTTTCTGCCCCTCAGTTTCGAGACTCCTGTTTCTGCCCCTCTGTTTCGAGACTCCTGTTTCTGCCCCTCTGTTTCCAGCCTCCTGTTTCTCCCCCTCTGTTTCCAAACTCCTGTTTCTCCCCCTCTGTTTCCAGACTCCTGTTTCTGCCCCTCTGTTTCCAGTCTCCTGTTTCTCCCCATTTGTTTCCAGACTCCTGTTTCTCACCCTCTGTTTCCAGACTCCTGTTTCTGCCCCTCTGTTTCCAGACGCCTGTTTCTACCCCTCTTTTTCCAGACTCCTGTTTCTCACCCTCTGTTTCCAGCCTCCTGTTTCTCACCCTCTGTTTCCAGCCTCCTGTTTCTCCCCCTCTGTTTCCACACTCCTGTTTCTGCCCCACTGTTTCCAGACTCCTGTTTCTCACCCTCTGTTTCCAAACTCCTGATTCTGCCCCTCTGTTTCCAGACTCCTGTTTCTGCCCCTCTGTTTCCAGACTCCGGTTTCTGCCCCTCTGTTTCCAGACTCCTCTTTCTCACCCTCTGTTTCCTGACTCCTGTTTCTCCCCCTCTGTTTCCAGGCTCCTGTTTCTTCCCCTCTGTTTCCAGCCTCCTGTATCTCCCCCTCTGTTTCCAGACTCCTCTTTCTCCCCCTCTGTTTCCAGACTCCTGTTTCTCCCCCTCTGTTTCCAGTCTCCTGTTTCTCCCCCTTTGTTTCCAGACTCCTGTTTCTCACCCTCTGTTTCCAGACTCCTGTTTCTGCCCCTCTGTTTCCAGACGCCTGTTTCTCCCCCTCTTTTTCCAGACTCCTGTTTCTCACCCTCTGTTTCCAGCCTCCTGTTTCTCACCCTCTGTTTCCAGCCTCCTGTTTCTCCCCCTCTGTTTCCAGACTCCTGTTTCTGCCCCACTGTTTCCAGACTCCTGTTTCTCACCCTCTGTTTCCAGACCCCTGTTTCTGCCCCTCTGTTTCCAGACTCCTATTTCTGCCCCTCTGTTTCCAGACTCCGGTTTCTGCCCCTCTGTTTCCAGACTCCTCATTCTCACCCTCTGTTTCCTGACTCCTGTTTCTCCCCCTCTGTTTCCAGACTCCTGTTTCTCCCCCTCTGTTTCCAGACTCCTGTTTCTCCCCCTCTGTTTCCAGTCTCCTGTTTCTCCCCCTTTGTTTCCAGACTCCTGTTTCTCACCCTCTGTTTCCAGACTCCTGTTTCTGCCCCTCTGTTTCCAGACGCCTGTTTCTCCCCCTCTTTTTCCAGACTCCTGTTTCTCACCCTCTGTTTCCAGCCTCCTGTTTCTCACCCTCTATTTCCAGCCTCCTGTTTCTCCCCCTCTTTTTCCAGACTCCTGTTTCTGCCCCACTGTTTCCAGACTCCTGTTTCTGCCCCTCTGTTTCCAGACTCCTGTTTCTGCCCCTCTGTTTCCAGACTCCGGTTTCTGCCCCTCTGTTTCCAGACTCCTCTTTCTCACCCTCTGTTTCCTGACTCCTGTTTCTCCCCCTCTGTTTCCAGGCTCCTGTTTCTTCCCCTCTGTTTCCAGCCTATGTTTCTCCACCTCTGTTTCCAGACTCCAGTTTCTCACCATCTGTTTCCAGACTCCTGTTTCTCCCCCTCTGTTTCCAGACTCCTGTTTCTGCCCCTCTGTTTCCAGCCTCCTGTTTCTGCCCCTCTGCTTCCAGCCTCCTGTTTCTCCCCCTCTGTTTCCAGACTCCTGTTTCTCCCCCTCTGTTTCCAGACTCCTGTTTCTCACCCTCTGTTTCCAGTCTCCTCTTTCTGCCCCTCTGTTTCCAGCCTTATGTTTCTGCCCCTCTGTTTCCAGTCTCCTGTTTCTCTCCCTCTGTTTCCAGACTCCTGTTTCTGCCCCTCTATTTCCAGTCTTCTGTTTCTTTCCCTCTGTTTCCAGACTCCTGTTTCTGCCCCTCTGTTTCCAGACGTCTGTTTCTCACCCTGTGTTTCCAGACTCCTGTTTCTCCCCCTCTGTTTCCAGGCTCCTGTTTCTCCCCCTCTGTTTTCAGACTCCTGATTCTGCCCCTCTGTTTCCAGACTCCTGTTTCTCCCCCTCTGTTTCCAGACTCCTGCTTCTCCCCCTCTGTTTCCAGCCTCCTGTTTCTGCCTCTCTGTTTCGAGAATCCTATTTCTGCCCCTCTGTTTCCAGCCTCCTGTTTCTCCCCCTCTGTTTCCAGACTCCTGTTTCTCCCCCTCTGTTTCCAGACTCCTGTTTCTGCCCCTCTGTTTCCAGTCTCCTGTTTCTCCCCCTTTGTATCCAGACTCCTGTTTCTCCCCCTCTGTTTCCAGACTCCTGTTTCTGCCCCTCTGTTTCCAGACGCCTGTTTCTCCCCCTCTGTTTCCAGACTCCTGTTTCTCACCCTCTGTTTCCAGCCTCCTGTTTCTCACCCTCTGTTTCCACACTCCTGTTTCTGCCCCTCTGTTTCCAGACTCCTGTTTTTCGCCCTCTGTTTCCAGACTCCTGTTTCTGCCCCTCTGTTTCCAGACTCCTGTTTCTGCCCCTCTGTTTCCAGAATTCTTTTTCTCACCCTCTGTTTCCAGACTCCTGTTTCTGCCCCTCTGTTTCCAGACTCCTGTTTCTGCCCCTCTGCTTCCAGACTCCGGTTTCTGCCCCTCTGTTTCCAGACTCCTCTTACTCACCATCTGTTTCCAGACTCCTGTTTCTCCCCCTCAGTTTCCAGACTCCTGTTTCTGCCCCTCTGTTTCCAGCCTCCTGTTTCTGCCCCTCTGTTTCCAGCCTCCTGTTTCTCCCCCTCTGTTTTCAGACTCCTGTTTCTGCCCCTCTGTTTCCAGACTCCTGTTTCTCCCCCTCTGTTTCCAGACTCCTGCTTCTCCCCCTCTGTTTCCAGCCTCCTGTTTCTGCCCCTCAGTTTCGAGACTCCTGTTTCTGCCCCTCTGTTTCCAGCCTCCTGTTTCTCCCCCTCTGTTTCCAAACTCCTGTTTCTCCCCCTCTGTTTCCAGACTCCTGTTTCTGCCCCTCTGTTTCCAGTCTCCTGTTTCTCCCCATTTGTTTCCAGACTCCTGTTTCTCACCCTCTGTTTCCAGACTCCTGTTTCTGCCCCTCTGTTTCCAGACGCCTGTTTCTACCCCTCTTTTTCCGGACTCCTGTTTCTCACCCTCTGTTTCCAGCCTCCTGTTTCTCACCCTCTGTTTCCAGCCTCCTGTTTCTCCCCCTCTGTTTCCACACTCCTGTTTCTGCCCCACTGTTTCCAGACTCCTGTTTCTCACCCTCTGTTTCCAAACTCCTGATTCTGCCCCTCTGTTTCCAGACTCCTGTTTCTGCCCCTCTGTTTCCAGACTCCGGTTTCTGCCCCACTGTTTCCAGACTCCTCTTTCTCACCCTCTGTTTCCTGACTCCTGTTTCTCCCCCTCTGTTTCCAGGCTCCTGTTTCTTCCCCTCTGTTTCCAGCCTCCTGTATCTCCCCCTCTGTTTCCAGACTCCTGTTTCTCCCCCTCTGTTTCCAGACTCCTGTTTCTCCCCCTCTGTTTCCAGTCTCCTGTTTCTCCCCCTTTGTTTCCAGACTCCTGTTTCTCACCCTCTGTTTCCAGACTCCTGTTTCTGCCCCTCTGTTTCCAGACGCCGGTTTCTCCCCCTCTTTTTCCAGACTCCTGTTTCTCACCCTCTGTTTCCAGCCTCCTGTTTCTCACCCTCTGTTTCCAGCCTCCTGTTTCTCCCCCTCTGTTTCCAGACTCCTGTTTCTGCCCCACTGTTTCCAGACTCCTGTTTCTCACCCTCTGTTTCCAGACCCCTGTTTCTGCCCCTCTGTTTCCAGACTCCTGTTTCTGCCCCTCTGTTTCCAGACTCCGGTTTCTGCCCCTCTGTTTCCAGACTCCTCTTTCTCACCCTCTGTTTCCTGACTCCTGTTTCTCCCCCTCTGTTACAGGCTCCTGTTTCTTCCCCTCTGTTTCCAGCCTCCTGTTTCTCCCCCTCTGCTTCCAGACTCCTGTTTCTCACCATCTGTTTCCAGACTCCTGTTTCTCCCCCTCTGTTTCCAGACTCCTGTTTCTGCCCCTCTGTTTCCAGCCTCCTGTTTCTGCCCCTCTGTTTCCAGCCTCCTGTTTCTCCCCCTCTGTTTCCAGACTCCTGTTTCTCCCCCTCTGTTTCCAGACTCCTGTTTCTCACCCTCTGTTTCCAGTCTCCTCTTTCTGCCCCTCTGTTTCCAGCCTTATGTTTCTGCCCCTCTGTTTCCAGTCTCCTGTTTCTCTCCCTCTGTTTCCAGACTCCTGTTTCTGCCCCTCTATTTCCAGTCTTCTGTTTCTTTCCCTCTGTTTCCAGACTCCTGTTTCTGCCCCTCTGTTTCCAGACGTCTGTTTCTCACCCTGTGTTTCCAGACTCCTGTTTCTCCCCCTCTGTTTCCAGGCTCCTGTTTCTCCCCCTCTGTTTTCGGACTCCTGATTCTGCCCCTCTGTTTCCAGACTCCTGTTTCTCCCCCTCTGTTTCCAGACTCCTGCTTCTCCCCCTCTGTTTCCAGCCTCCTGTTTCTGCCCCTCTGTTTCGAGACTCCTATTTCTGCCCCTCTGTTTCCAGCCTCCTGTTTCTCCCCCTCTGTTTCCAGACTCCTGTTTCTCCCCCTCTGTTTCCAGACTCCTGTTTCTGCCCCTCTGTTTCCAGTCTCCTGTTTCTCCCCCTTTGTATCCAGACTCCTGTTTCTCCCCCTCTGTTTCCAGACTCCTGTTTCTGCCCCTCTGTTTCCAGACGCCTGTTTCTCCCCCTCTGTTTCCAGACTCCTGTTTCTCACCCTCTGTTTCCAGCCTCCTGTTTCTCACCCTCTGTTTCCACACTCCTGTTTCTGCCCCTCTGTTTCCAGACTCCTGTTTTTCGCCCTCTGTTTCCAGACTCCTGTTTCTGCCCCTCTGTTTCCAGACTCCTGTTTCTGCCCCTCTGTTTCCAGAATTCTTTTTCTCACCCTCTGTTTCCAGACTCCTGTTTCTGCCCCTCTGTTTCCAGACTCCTGTTTCTGCCCCTCTGTTTCCAGACTCCGGTTTCTGCCCCTCTGTTTCCAGACTCCTCTTTCTCACCATCTGTTTCCAGACTCCTGTTTCGCCCCCTCAGTTTCCAGACTCCTGTTTCTGCCCCTCTGTTTCCAGCCTCCTGTTTCTGCCCCTCTGTTTCCAGCCTCCTGTTTCTCCCCCTCTGTTTTCAGACTCCTGTTTCTGCCCCTCTGTTTCCAGACTCCTGTTTCTCCCCCTCTGTTTCCAGACTCCTGCTTCTCCCCCTCTGTTTCCAGCCTCCTGTTTCTGCCCCTCAGTTTCGAGACTCCTGTTTCTGCCCCTCTGTTTCCAGCCTCTTGTTTCTGCCCCTCTGTTTCCAGCCTCCTGTTTCTCCCCCTCTGTTTCCAGACTCCTGTTTCTCCCCCTCTGTTTCCAGACTCCTGTTTCTGCCCCTTTGTTTCCAATCTCCTGTTTCCGCCCCTCTGTTTCCAGACTCCTGTTTCTCACCCTCTGTTTACAGGCTCCTGTTTCTCCCCCTCTGTTTTCAGACTCCTGATTCTGCCCCTCTGTTTCCAGACTCCTGTTTCTCCCCCTCTGTTTCCAGACTCCTGCTTCTGCCCCTCTGTTTCCAGCCTCCTGTTTCTGCCCCTCTGTTTCGAGACTCCTGTTTCTGCCCCTCTGTTCCAAGCCTCCTGTTTCTCCCCCTCTGTTTCCAGACTCCTGTTTCTGCCCCTCTCTTTCCAGACTCCTGTTTCTGCCCCTCTGTTTCCAGTCTCCTGTTTCTCCCCCTTTGTTTCCAGACTCCTGTTTCTCACCCTCTGTTTCCAGACTCCTGTTTCTGCCCCTCTGTTTCCAGACGCATGTTTCTCCCCCTCTTTTTCCAGACTCCTGTTTCTCACCCTCTGTTTCCAGCCTCCTGTTTCACACCCTCTGTTTCCAGCCTCCTGTTTCTCCCCCTCTGTTTCCACACTCCTGTTTCTGCCCCACTGTTTCCAGACTCCTGTTTCTCACCCTCTGTTTCCAGCCTCCTGTTTCTCCCCCTCTGTTTCCACACTCCTGTTTCTGCCCCTCTGTTTCCAGACTCCTGTTTCTCACCCTCTGTTTCCAGTCTCCTCTATCTGCCCCTCTGTTTCCAGCCTCCTGTTTCTGCCCCTCTGTTTCCAGTCTCCTGTTTCTCTCCATCTGTTTCCAGACTCCTGTTTCTGCCCCTCTATTTCCACTCTCCTGTTTCTTTCCCTCTGTTTCCAGTCTCCTGTTCCTGCCCCTCTGTTTCCAGACTCCTGTTTCTGCCCCTCTGTTTCCAGTCTCCTGTTTCTCCCCCTTTGTATCCAGACTCCTGTTTCTCCCCCTCTGTTTCCAGACTCCTGATTCTGCCCCTCTGTTTCCAGACGCCTGTTTCTCCCGCTCTGTTTCCAGACTCCTGTTTCTCACCCTCTGTTTCCAGCCTCCTGTTTCTCACCCTCTGTTTCCACACTCCTGTTTCTGCCCCACTGTTTCCAGACTCCTGTTTCTCACCCTCTGTTTCCAGACTCCTGTTTCTGCCCCTCTATTTCCAGACTCCTGTTTCTGCCCCTCTGTTTCCAGACTCCTGTTTCTGCCCCTCTGTTTCCAGACTCCGGTTTCTCCCCCTCTGTTTCCAGACTCCTGTTTCTCGCCCTCTGTTTCCAGACTCCTGTTTCTCCCCATCTGTTTCCAGACTCCTGTTTCTGCCCCCATGTTTCCAGACTCCTGTTTATCACCCTCTGTTTCCAGTCTCCTCTTTCTGCCCCTCTGTTTCCAGCCCCCTGTTTCTGCCCCTCTGTTTCCAGTCTCCTGTTTCTCTCCCTCTGTTTCCAGACTCCTGTTTCTGCCCCTCTGTTTCCAGACTCCTGATTCTGCCCCTCTGTTTCCAGAATTCTTTTTCTCACCCTCTGTTTCCAGACTCCTGTTTCTGCCCCTCTGTTTCCAGACTCCTGTTTCTGCCCCTCTGTTTCCAGACTCCGGTTTCTGCCCCTCTGTTTCCAGACTCCTCTTTCTCAACCTCTGTTTCCTGACTCCTGTTTCTCCCCCTCTGTTTCCAGGCTCCTGTTTCTTCCCCTCTGTTTCCAGCCTCCTGTTTCTCCCCCTCTGTTTCCAGACTCCTGTTTCTCACCCTCTGTTTCCAGCCTCCTGTTTCTCACCCTCTGTTTCCACACTCCTGTTTCTGCCCCTCTGTTTCCAGACTCCTGTTTTTCGCCCTCTGTTTCCAGACTCCTGTTTCTGCCCCTCTGTTTCCAGACTCCTGTTTCTGCCCCTCTGTTTCCAGAATTCTTTTTCTCACCCTCTGTTTCCAGACTCCTGTTTCTGCCCCTCTGTTTCCAGACTCCTGTTTCTGCCCCTCTGCTTCCAGACTCCGGTTTCTGCCCCTCTGTTTCCAGACTCCTCTTACTCACCATCTGTTTCCAGACTCCTGTTTCTCCCCCTCAGTTTCCAGACTCCTGTTTCTGCCCCTCTGTTTCCAGCCTCCTGTTTCTGCCCCTCTGTTTCCAGCCTCCTGTTTCTCCCCCTCTGTTTTCAGACTCCTGTTTCTGCCCCTCTGTTTCCAGACTCCTGTTTCTCCCCCTCTGTTTCCAGACTCCTGCTTCTCCCCCTCTGTTTCCAGCCTCCTGTTTCTGCCCCTCAGTTTCGAGACTCCTGTTTCTGCCCCTCTGTTTCCAGCCTCCTGTTTCTCCCCCTCTGTTTCCAAACTCCTGTTTCTCCCCCTCTGTTTCCAGACTCCTGTTTCTGCCCCTCTGTTTCCAGTCTCCTGTTTCTCCCCATTTGTTTCCAGACTCCTGTTTCTCACCCTCTGTTTCCAGACTCCTG
Organism: Carcharhinus amblyrhynchos; assembly: GCF_965287045.1. Taxonomy (NCBI): domain Eukaryota; kingdom Metazoa; phylum Chordata; class Chondrichthyes; order Carcharhiniformes; family Carcharhinidae; genus Carcharhinus; species Carcharhinus amblyrhynchos. Next base: position 77,227 of record NW_027650041.1, on the reverse strand, counting down.
TTTCTGCCCCTCTGTTTCCAGACGCCTGTTTCTACCCCTCTTTTTCCGGACTCCTGTTTCTCACCCTCTGTTTCCAGCCTCCTGTTTCTCACCCTCTGTTTCCAGCCTCCTGTTTCTCCCCCTCTGTTTCCACACTCCTGTTTCTGCCCCACTGTTTCCAGACTCCTGTTTCTCACCCTCTGTTTCCAAACTCCTGATTCTGCCCCTCTGTTTCCAGACTCCTGTTTCTGCCCCTCTGTTTCCAGACTCCGGTTTCTGCCCCACTGTTTCCAGACTCCTCTTTCTCACCCTCTGTTTCCTGACTCCTGTTTCTCCCCCTCTGTTTCCAGGCTCCTGTTTCTTCCCCTCTGTTTCCAGCCTCCTGTATCTCCCCCTCTGTTTCCAGACTCCTGTTTCTCCCCCTCTGTTTCCAGACTCCTGTTTCTCCCCCTCTGTTTCCAGTCTCCTGTTTCTCCCCCTTTGTTTCCAGACTCCTGTTTCTCACCCTCTGTTTCCAGACTCCTGTTTCTGCCCCTCTGTTTCCAGACGCCGGTTTCTCCCCCTCTTTTTCCAGACTCCTGTTTCTCACCCTCTGTTTCCAGCCTCCTGTTTCTCACCCTCTGTTTCCAGCCTCCTGTTTCTCCCCCTCTGTTTCCAGACTCCTGTTTCTGCCCCACTGTTTCCAGACTCCTGTTTCTCACCCTCTGTTTCCAGACCCCTGTTTCTGCCCCTCTGTTTCCAGACTCCTGTTTCTGCCCCTCTGTTTCCAGACTCCGGTTTCTGCCCCTCTGTTTCCAGACTCCTCTTTCTCACCCTCTGTTTCCTGACTCCTGTTTCTCCCCCTCTGTTACAGGCTCCTGTTTCTTCCCCTCTGTTTCCAGCCTCCTGTTTCTCCCCCTCTGCTTCCAGACTCCTGTTTCTCACCATCTGTTTCCAGACTCCTGTTTCTCCCCCTCTGTTTCCAGACTCCTGTTTCTGCCCCTCTGTTTCCAGCCTCCTGTTTCTGCCCCTCTGTTTCCAGCCTCCTGTTTCTCCCCCTCTGTTTCCAGACTCCTGTTTCTCCCCCTCTGTTTCCAGACTCCTGTTTCTCACCCTCTGTTTCCAGTCTCCTCTTTCTGCCCCTCTGTTTCCAGCCTTATGTTTCTGCCCCTCTGTTTCCAGTCTCCTGTTTCTCTCCCTCTGTTTCCAGACTCCTGTTTCTGCCCCTCTATTTCCAGTCTTCTGTTTCTTTCCCTCTGTTTCCAGACTCCTGTTTCTGCCCCTCTGTTTCCAGACGTCTGTTTCTCACCCTGTGTTTCCAGACTCCTGTTTCTCCCCCTCTGTTTCCAGGCTCCTGTTTCTCCCCCTCTGTTTTCAGACTCCTGATTCTGCCCCTCTGTTTCCAGACTCCTGTTTCTCCCCCTCTGTTTCCAGACTCCTGCTTCTCCCCCTCTGTTTCCAGCCTCCTGTTTCTGCCCCTCTGTTTCGAGACTCCTATTTCTGCCCCTCTGTTTCCAGCCTCCTGTTTCTCCCCCTCTGTTTCCAGACTCCTGTTTCTCCCCCTCTGTTTCCAGACTCCTGTTTCTGCCCCTCTGTTTCCAGTCTCCTGTTTCTCCCCCTTTGTATCCAGACTCCTGTTTCTCCCCCTCTGTTTCCAGACTCCTGTTTCTGCCCCTCTGTTTCCAGACGCCTGTTTCTCCCCCTCTGTTTCCAGACTCCTGTTTCTCACCCTCTGTTTCCAGCCTCCTGTTTCTCACCCTCTGTTTCCACACTCCTGTTTCTGCCCCTCTGTTTCCAGACTCCTGTTTTTCGCCCTCTGTTTCCAGACTCCTGTTTCTGCCCCTCTGTTTCCAGACTCCTGTTTCTGCCCCTCTGTATCCAGACTCCTGTTTCTCCCCCTCTGTTTCCAGACTCCTGATTCTGCCCCTCTGTTTCCAGACGCCTGTTTCTCCCGCTCTGTTTCCAGACTCCTGTTTCTCACCCTCTGTTTCCAGCCTCCTGTTTCTCACCCTCTGTTTCCACACTCCTGTTTCTGCCCCACTGTTTCCAGACTCCTGTTTCTCACCCTCTGTTTCCAGACTCCTGTTTCTGCCCCTCTATTTCCAGACTCCTGTTTCTGCCCCTCTGTTTCCAGACTCCTGTTTCTGCCCCTCTGTTTCCAGACTCCGGTTTCTCCCCCTCTGTTTCCAGACTCCTGTTTCTCGCCCTCTGTTTCCAGACTCCTGTTTCTCCCCATCTGTTTCCAGACTCCTGTTTCTGCCCCCCTGTTTCCAGACTCCTGTTTATCACCCTCTGTTTCCAGTCTCCTCTTTCTGCCCCTCTGTTTCCAGCCCCCTGTTTCTGCCCCTCTGTTTCCAGTCTCCTGTTTCTCTCCCTCTGTTTCCAGACTCCTGTTTCTGCCCCTCTGTTTCCAGACTCCTGATTCTGCCCCTCTGTTTCCAGAATTCTTTTTCTCACCCTCTGTTTCCAGACTCCTGTTTCTGCCCCTCTGTTTCCAGACTCCTGTTTCTGCCCCTCTGTTTCCAGACTCCGGTTTCTGCCCCTCTGTTTCCAGACTCCTCTTTCTCAACCTCTGTTTCCTGACTCCTGTTTCTCCCCCTCTGTTTCCAGGCTCCTGTTTCTTCCCCTCTGTTTCCAGCCTCCTGTTTCTCCCCCTCTGTTTCCAGACTCCTGTTTCTCACCCTCTGTTTCCAGCCTCCTGTTTCTCACCCTCTGTTTCCACACTCCTGTTTCTGCCCCTCTGTTTCCAGACTCCTGTTTTTCGCCCTCTGTTTCCAGACTCCTGTTTCTGCCCCTCTGTTTCCAGACTCCTGTTTCTGCCCCTCTGTTTCCAGAATTCTTTTTCTCACCCTCTGTTTCCAGACTCCTGTTTCTGCCCCTCTGTTTCCAGACTCCTGTTTCTGCCCCTCTGCTTCCAGACTCCGGTTTCTGCCCCTCTGTTTCCAGACTCCTCTTACTCACCATCTGTTTCCAGACTCCTGTTTCTCCCCCTCAGTTTCCAGACTCCTGTTTCTGCCCCTCTGTTTCCAGCCTCCTGTTTCTGCCCCTCTGTTTCCAGCCTCCTGTTTCTCCCCCTCTGTTTTCAGACTCCTGTTTCTGCCCCTCTGTTTCCAGACTCCTGTTTCTCCCCCTCTGTTTCCAGACTCCTGCTTCTCCCCCTCTGTTTCCAGCCTCCTGTTTCTGCCCCTCAGTTTCGAGACTCCTGTTTCTGCCCCTCTGTTTCCAGCCTCCTGTTTCTCCCCCTCTGTATCCAAACTCCTGTTTCTCCCCCTCTGTTTCCAGACTCCTGTTTCTGCCCCTCTGTTTCCAGTCTCCTGTTTCTCCCCATTTGTTTCCAGACTCCTGTTTCTCACCCTCTGTTTCCAGACTCCTGTTTCTGCCCCTCTGTTTCCAGACGCCTGTTTCTACCCCTCTTTTTCCGGACTCCTGTTTCTCACCCTCTGTTTCCAGCCTCCTGTTTCTCACCCTCTGTTTCCAGCCTCCTGTTTCTCCCCCTCTGTTTCCACACTCCTGTTTCTGCCCCACTGTTTCCAGACTCCTGTTTCTCACCCTCTGTTTCCAAACTCCTGATTCTGCCCCTCTGTTTCCAGACTCCTGTTTCTGCCCCTCTGTTTCCAGACTCCGGTTTCTGCCCCACTGTTTCCAGACTCCTCTTTCTCACCCTCTGTTTCCTGACTCCTGTTTCTCCCCCTCTGTTTCCAGGCTCCTGTTTCTTCCCCTCTGTTTCCAGCCTCCTGTATCTCCCCCTCTGTTTCCAGACTCCTGTTTCTCCCCCTCTGTTTCCAGACTCCTGTTTCTCCCCCTCTGTTTCCAGTCTCCTGTTTCTCCCCCTTTGTTTCCAGACTCCTGTTTCTCACCCTCTGTTTCCAGACTCCTGTTTCTGCCCCTCTGTTTCCAGACGCCGGTTTCTCCCCCTCTTTTTCCAGACTCCTGTTTCTCACCCTCTGTTTCCAGCCTCCTGTTTCTCACCCTCTGTTTCCAGCCTCCTGTTTCTCCCCCTCTGTTTCCAGACTCCTGTTTCTGCCCCACTGTTTCCAGACTCCTGTTTCTCACCCTCTGTTTCCAGACCCCTGTTTCTGCCCCTCTGTTTCCAGACTCCTGTTTCTGCCCCTCTGTTTCCAGACTCCGGTTTCTGCCCCTCTGTTTCCAGACTCCTCTTTCTCACCCTCTGTTTCCTGACTCCTGTTTCTCCCCCTCTGTTACAGGCTCCTGTTTCTTCCCCTCTGTTTCCAGCCTCCTGTTTCTCCCCCTCTGCTTCCAGACTCCTGTTTCTCACCATCTGTTTCCAGACTCCTGTTTCTCCCCCTCTGTTTCCAGACTCCTGTTTCTGCCCCTCTGTTTCCAGCCTCCTGTTTCTGCCCCTCTGTTTCCAGCCTCCTGTTTCTCCCCCTCTGTTTCCAGACTCCTGTTTCTCCCCCTCTGTTTCCAGACTCCTGTTTCTCACCCTCTGTTTCCAGTCTCCTCTTTCTGCCCCTCTGTTTCCAGCCTTATGTTTCTGCCCCTCTGTTTCCAGTCTCCTGTTTCTCTCCCTCTGTTTCCAGACTCCTGTTTCTGCCCCTCTATTTCCAGTCTTCTGTTTCTTTCCCTCTGTTTCCAGACTCCTGTTTCTGCCCCTCTGTTTCCAGACGTCTGTTTCTCACCCTGTGTTTCCAGACTCCTGTTTCTCCCCCTCTGTTTCCAGGCTCCTGTTTCTCCCCCTCTGTTTTCAGACTCCTGATTCTGCCCCTCTGTTTCCAGACTCCTGTTTCTCCCCCTCTGTTTCCAGACTCCTGCTTCTCCCCCTCTGTTTCCAGCCTCCTGTTTCTGCCCCTCTGTTTCGAGACTCCTATTTCTGCCCCTCTGTTTCCAGCCTCCTGTTTCTCCCCCTCTGTTTCCAGACTCCTGTTTCTCCCCCTCTGTTTCCAGACTCCTGTTTCTGCCCCTCTGTTTCCAGTCTCCTGTTTCTCCCCCTTTGTATCCAGACTCCTGTTTCTCCCCCTCTGTTTCCAGACTCCTGTTTCTGCCCCTCTGTTTCCAGACGCCTGTTTCTCCCCCTCTGTTTCCAGACTCCTGTTTCTCACCCTCTGTTTCCAGCCTCCTGTTTCTCACCCTCTGTTTCCACACTCCTGTTTCTGCCCCTCTGTTTCCAGACTCCTGTTTTTCGCCCTCTGTTTCCAGACTCCTGTTTCTGCCCCTCTGTTTCCAGACTCCTGTTTCTGCCCCTCTGTTTCCAGAATTCTTTTTCTCACCCTCTGTTTCCAGACTCCTGTTTCTGCCCCTCTGTTTCCAGACTCCTGTTTCTGCCCCTCTGTTTCCAGACTCCGGTTTCTGCCCCTCTGTTTCCAGACTCCTCTTTCTCACCATCTGTTTCCAGACTCCTGTTTCGCCCCCTCAGTTTCCAGACTCCTGTTTCTGCCCCTCTGTTTCCAGCCTCCTGTTTCTGCCCCTCTGTTTCCAGCCTCCTGTTTCTCCCCCTCTGTTTTCAGACTCCTGTTTCTGCCCCTCTGTTTCCAGACTCCTGTTTCTCCCCCTCTGTTTCCAGACTCCTGCTTCTCCCCCTCTGTTTCCAGCCTCCTGTTTCTGCCCCTCAGTTTCGAGACTCCTGTTTCTGCCCCTCTGTTTCCAGCCTCCTGTTTCTGCCCCTCTGTTTCCAGCCTCCTGTTTCTCCCCCTCTGTTTCCAGACTCCTGTTTCTCCCCCTCTGTTTCCAGACTCCTGTTTCTGCCCCTTTGTTTCCAATCTCCTGTTTCCGCCCCTCTGTTTCCAGACTCCTGTTTCTCACCCTCTGTTTACAGGCTCCTGTTTCTCCCCCTCTGTTTTCAGACTCCTGATTCTGCCCCTCTGTTTCCAGACTCCTGTTTCTCCCCCTCTGTTTCCAGACTCCTGCTTCTGCCCCTCTGTTTCCAGCCTCCTGTTTCTGCCCCTCTGTTTCGAGACTCCTGTTTCTGCCCCTCTGTTCCAAGCCTCCTGTTTCTCCCCCTCTGTTTCCAGACTCCTGTTTCTGCCCCTCTCTTTCCAGACTCCTGTTTCTGCCCCTCTGTTTCCAGTCTCCTTTTTCTCCCCCTTTGTTTCCAGACTCCTGTTTCTCACCCTCTGTTTCCAGACTCCTGTTTCTGCCCCTCTGTTTCCAGACGCATGTTTCTCCCCCTCTTTTTCCAGACTCCTGTTTCTCACCCTCTGTTTCCAGCCTCCTGTTTCACACCCTCTGTTTCCAGCCTCCTGTTTCTCCCCCTCTGTTTCCACACTCCTGTTTCTGCCCCACTGTTTCCAGACTCCTGTTTCTCACCCTCTGTTTCCAGCCTCCTGTTTCTCCCCCTCTGTTTCCACACTCCTGTTTCTGCCCCTCTGTTTCCAGACTCCTGTTTCTCACCCTCTGTTTCCAGTCTCCTCTATCTGCCCCTCTGTTTCCAGCCTCCTGTTTCTGCCCCTCTGTTTCCAGTCTCCTGTTTCTCTCCATCTGTTTCCAGACTCCTGTTTCTGCCCCTCTATTTCCACTCTCCTGTTTCTTTCCCTCTGTTTCCAGTCTCCTGTTCCTGCCCCTCTGTTTCCAGACTCCTGTTTCTGCCCCTCTGTTTCCAGTCTCCTGTTTCTCCCCCTTTGTATCCAGACTCCTGTTTCTCCCCCTCTGTTTCCAGACTCCTGATTCTGCCCCTCTGTTTCCAGACGCCTGTTTCTCCCGCTCTGTTTCCAGACTCCTGTTTCTCACCCTCTGTTTCCAGCCTCCTGTTTCTCACCCTCTGTTTCCACACTCCTGTTTCTGCCCCACTGTTTCCAGACTCCTGTTTCTCACCCTCTGTTTCCAGACTCCTGTTTCTGCCCCTCTATTTCCAGACTCCTGTTTCTGCCCCTCTGTTTCCAGACTCCTGTTTCTGCCCCTCTGTTTCCAGACTCCGGTTTCTCCCCCTCTGTTTCCAGACTCCTGTTTCTCGCCCTCTGTTTCCAGACTCCTGTTTCTCCCCATCTGTTTCCAGACTCCTGTTTCTGCCCCCCTGTTTCCAGACTCCTGTTTATCACCCTCTGTTTCCAGTCTCCTCTTTCTGCCCCTCTGTTTCCAGCCCCCTGTTTCTGCCCCTCTGTTTCCAGTCTCCTGTTTCTCTCCCTCTGTTTCCAGACTCCTGTTTCTGCCCCTCTGTTTCCAGACTCCTGATTCTGCCCCTCTGTTTCCAGAATTCTTTTTCTCACCCTCTGTTTCCAGACTCCTGTTTCTGCCCCTCTGTTTCCAGACTCCTGTTTCTGCCCCTCTGTTTCCAGACTCCGGTTTCTGCCCCTCTGTTTCCAGACTCCTCTTTCTCAACCTCTGTTTCCTGACTCCTGTTTCTCCCCCTCTGTTTCCAGGCTCCTGTTTCTTCCCCTCTGTTTCCAGCCTCCTGTTTCTCCCCCTCTGTTTCCAGACTCCTGTTTCTCACCATCTGTTTCCAGACTCCTGTTTCTCCCCCTCTGTTTCCAGACTCCTGTTTCTGCCCCTCTGTTTCCAGCCTCCTGTTTCTGCCCCTCTGTTTCCAGCCTCCTGTTTCTCCCCCTCTGTTTTCAGACGTCTGTTTCTGCCCCTCTGTTTCCAGCCTCCTGTTTCTCCCCCTCTGTTTCCAGACTCCTGTTTCTCCCCCTCTGTTTCCAGACTCCTGCTTCTCCCCCTCTGTTTCCATCCTCCTGTTTCTGCCCCTCAGTTTCGAGACTCCTGTTTCTGCCCCTCTGTTTCCAGCCTCCTGTTTCTCCCCCTCTGTTTCCAGACTCCTGTTTCTCCCCCTCTGTTTCCAGACTCCTGTTTCTGCCCCTCTGTTTCCAGACTCCTGTTTCTCACCCTCTGTTTACAGGCTCCTGTATCTCCCCCTCTGTTTTCAGACTCCTGATTCTGCCCCTCTGTTTCCAGACTCCTGTTTCTCCCCCTCTGTTTCCAGACTCCTGCTTCTGCCCCTCTGTTTCCAGCCTCCTGTTTCTGCCCCTCTGTTTCGAGACTCCTGTTTCTGCCCCACTGTTTCCAGCCTCCTGTTTCTCCCCCTCTGTTTCCAGACTCCTGTTTCTCCCCCTCTGTTTCCAGACTCCTGTTTCTTCCCCTCTGTTTCCAGACTCCTGTTTCTGCCCCTCTGTTTCCAGTCTCCTGTTTCTCCCCCTCTGTTTTCAGACTCCTGTTTCTCCCCCTCTGTTACCAGACTCCTTTTTCTCCCCCTCTGTTTCCAGACTCCTGTTTCTGCCCCCCTGTTTCCAGACTCCTGTTTCTCACCCTCTGTTTCCAGTCTCCTCTTTCTGCCCCTCTGTTTCCAGCCTCCTGTTTCTGCCCCTCTGTTTCCAGAATTCTTTTTCTCACCCTCTGTTTCCAGACTCCTGTTTCTCACCCTCTGTTTCCAGACTGCTGTTTCTGCCCCTCTGTTTCCTGACTCCTGTTTCTCCCCCTCTGTTTCCAGTCTCCTGTTTCTGCCCCTCTGTTTCCAGTCTCCTGTTTCTCCCCCTCTGTTTGCAGACCCCTGTTTCTCCCCCTCTGTTTTCAGACTCCTGTTTCTCCCCCTCTGTTACCAGACTCCTGTTTCTCCCCCTCTGTTTCCAGACTCCTGTTTCTGCCCCCCTGTTTCCAGACTCCTGTTTCTCACCCTCTGTTTCCAGTCTCCTCTTTCTGCCCCTCTGTTTCCAGCCTCCTGTTTCTCACCCTCTGTTTCCAGTCTCCTGTTTCTCTCCCTCTGTTTCCAGACTCCTGTTTCTGCCCCTCTGTTTCCAGACTCCTGATTCTGCCCCTCTGTTTCCAGAATTCTTTTTCTCACCCTCTGTTTCCAGACTCCTGTTTCTGCCCCTCTGTTTCCAGACTCCTGTTTCTGCCCCTCTGTTTCCAGACTCCGGTTTCTGCCCCTCTGTTTCCAGACTCCTCTTTCTCACCCTCTGTTTTCTGACTCCTGTTTCTCCCCCTCTGTTTCCAGGCTCCTGTTTCTTCCCCTCTGTTTCCAGCCTCCTGTTTCTCCCCCTCTGTTTCCAGACTCCTGTTTCTCACCATCTGTTTCCAGACTCCTGTTTCTCCCCCTCTGTTTCCAGACTCTTGTTTCTGCCCCTCTGTTTCCAGCCTCCTGTTTCTGCCCCTCTGTTTCCAGCCTCCTGTTTCTCCCCCTCTGTTTTCAGACTCCTGTTTCTGCCCCTCTGTTTCCAGACTCCTGTTTCTCCCCCTCTGTTTCCAGACTCCTGCTTCTCCCCCTCTGTTTCCAGCCTCCTGTTTCTGCCCCTCAGTTTCGAGACTCCTGTTTCTGCCCCTCTGTTTCCAGCCTCCTGTTTCTCCTCCTCTGTTTCCAGACTCCTGTTTCTCCCCCTCTGTTTCCAGACTCCTGTTACTGCCCCTCTGTTTCCAGTCTCCTGTTTCTGCCCCTCTGATTCCAGACTCCTGTTTCTCACCCTCTGTTTACAGGCTCCTGTTTCTCCCCCTCTGTTTTCAGACTCCTGATTCTGCCCCTCTGTTTCCAGACTCCTGTTTCTCCCCCTCTGTTTCCAGACTCCTGCTTCTGCCCCTCTGTTTCCAGCCTCCTGTTTCTGCCCCTCTGTTTCGAGACTCCTGTTTCTGCCCCTCTGTTTCCAGCCTCCTGTTTCTCCCCCTCTGTTTCCAGACTCCTGTTTCTTCCCCTCTGTTTCCAGACTCCTGTTTCTGCCCCTCTGTTTCCAGCCTCCTGTTTCTCACCCTCTGTTTCCAGACTCCTGTTTCTGCCCCCCTGTTTCCAGTCGCCTGTTTCTCCCCCTCTTTTTCCAGACTCCTGTTTCTCACCCTCTGTTTCCAGCCTCCTGTTTCTCACCCCTGTTTCCAGCCTCCTGTTTCTCCCCCTCTGTTTCCACACTCCTGTTTCTGCCCCACTGTTTCCAGACTCCTGTTTCTCACCCTCTGTTTCCAGACTCCGGTTTCTGCCCCTCTGTTTCCAGACTGCTCTTTCTCACCCTCTGTTACCTGACTCCTGTTTCTCCCCCTCTGTTTCCAGGCTCCTGTTTCTTCCCCTCTGTTTCCAGCCTCCTGTTTCTCCCCCTCTGTTTCCAGACTCCTGTTTCTCCCCCTCTGTTTCCAGACTCCTGTTTCTCCCCCTCTGTTTCCAGACTCCTGTTTCTCCCCCTCTGTTTCCAGACTCCTGTTTCTCCCCCTCTGTTTCCAGACTCCTGTTTCTGCCCCTCAGTTTCCAGACTCCTGTTTCTCACCCTCTGTTTCCAGTCTCCTCTACCTGCCCCTCTGTTTCCAGCCTCCTGTTTCTGCCCCTCTGTTTCCAGTCTCCTGTTTCTGCCCCTCTATTTCCAGTCTCCTGTTTCTTTCCCTCTGTTTCCAGACTCCTGTTTCTGCCCCTCTGTTTCCAGACTTCTGTTTCTCACCCTGTGTTTCCAGACTCCTGTTTCTCCCCCTCTGTTTCCAGGCTCCTGTTTCTCCCCCTCTGTTTTCAGACTCCTGATTCTGCCCCTTTGTTTCCAGACTGCTGTTTCTCCCCCTCTGTTTCCAGACTCCTGCTTCTCCGCCTCTGTTTCCAGACTCCTGTTTCTCACCCTCTGTTTCCATCCTCCTGTTTCTCACCCTCTGTTTCCACACTCCTGTTTCTGCCCCACTGTTTCCAGACTCCTGTTTCTCACCCTCTGTTTCCAGACTCCTGTTTCTGCCCCTCTGTTTCCAGACTCCTGTTTCTGCCCCTCTGTTTCCCGACTCCGGTTTCTGCCCCTCTGTTTCCAGACTCCTGTTTCTCGCCCTCTGTTTCCAGACTCCTGTTTCTGCCCCTCTGTTTCCAGACTCCTGTTTCTGCCCCTCTGTTTCCAGACTCCTGTTTCTGCCCCTCTGTTTCCAGCCTCCTGTTTCTGCCCCTCTGTTTCCAGTCTCCTGTTTCTCCCCCTCTGTTTGCAGACCCCTGTTTCTCCCCCTCTGTTTTCAGACTCCTGTTTCTCCCCCTCTGTTACCAGACTCCTGTTTCTCCCCCTCTGTTTCCAGACTCCTGTTTCTGCCCCCCTGTTTCCAGACTCCTGTTTCTCACCATCTGTTTCCAGTCTCCTCTTTCTGCCCTTCTGTTTCCAGCCTCCTGTTTCTGCCCCTCTGTTTCCAGTCTCCTGTTTCTCTCCCTCTGTTTCCAGACTCCTGTTTCTGCCCCTCTGTTTCCAGACTCCTGTTTCTGCCCCTCTGTTTCCAGAATTCTGTTTCTCACCCTGTGTTTCCAGACTCCTGTTTCTCCCCCTCTGTTTCCAGCCTCCTGTTTCTCCCCCTCTGTTTCCAGACTCCTATTTTTGCCCCTCTGTTTCCAGACTCCTGTTTCTCACCATCTGTTTCCAGACTCCTGTTTCTCCCCCTCTGTTTCCAGACTCCTATGTCTCCCCCTCTGTTTCCAGACTCCTGTTTCTGCCCCTCTGTTTCCAGACTCTTGTTTCTCCACTCTGTTTTCAGACTCCTGTTTCTGCCCCTCTGTTTCCAGACTCCTGTTTCTGCCTCTCTGTTTCCAGACTCCTGTTTCTCACCCTCTCTTTCCAGACTCCTGTTTCTGCCCCTCTGTTTCGAGCCTCCTGATTCTGCCCCTCTGTTTCTAGCCTCCTCTTTCTCACCCTCTGTTTCCTGACTCCTGTTTCTCCCCCTCTGTTTCCAGGCTCCGCTTTCTTCCCCTCTGTTTCCAGCCTCCTGTTTCTCCCCCTCTGTTTCCAGACTCCTGTTTCTCCCCCTCTGTTTCCAGACTCCTGTTTCTGCCCCTCTGTTTCCAGCCTCCTGTTTCTGCCCCTCTGTTTCCAGCCTCCTGTTTCTCCCCCTCTGTTTCCGGACTCCTGTTTCTCCTCCGCTGTTTTCAGACTCCTGTTTCTGCCCCTCTGTTTCCATACTCCTGTTAACCCCCTCTGTTTCCTGACTCATGTTTCTCACCTTCTGTTTCCAGGTTCCTGTTTCTGCCCCACTGTTTCCAGACTCCTCTTTCTGCACCTCTGTTTCCAGCCTCCTGTTTCTCCCCCTCTGTTTCCAGGCTCCTGTTTCTCCCCCTCTGTTTTCAGACTCCTGATTCTGCCCCTCTGTTTCCAGACTGTTGTTTCTCCCCCTCTGTTTCCAGACTCCTGCTTCTCCCCCTCTGTTTCCAGCCTCCTGTTTCTGCCCCTCTGTTTCGAGACACCTGTTTCTGCCCCTCTGTTTCCAGCATCCTCTTTCTGCCCCTCTGTTTCCAGTCTCCTGTTTCTCCCCCTCTGTTTCCAGACTCCTGTTTCTGCCCCTCTGTTTCCAGTCTCCTGTTTCTCCCCCTTTGTTTCCAGACTCCTGTTTCACACCCTCTGTTTCCAGACTCCTGTTCCTGCCCCTCTGTTTCCAGACTCCTGTTTCTCCCCGTCTGTTTCCAGACTCCTGTTTCTCCCCCTCTGTTTCCAGTCTCCTGTTTCTCCACCTCTGTTTCCAGACTCCTGTTTCTCACCCTGTGTTTCCAGACTCCTGTTTCTCCCCCTCTGTTTCGAGCCACCTGTTTCTGCCCCTCTGTTTCCAGCCTCCTGTTTCTCCCCCTCTGTTTCCAAACTCCTGTTTCTGCCACTCTGTTTCCAGACTCCTGTTTCTGCCCCTCTGTTTCCAGACTCCTGTTTCTGCCCCTCTGTTTCCAGCCTCCTGTTTCTCCCCCTCTGTTTCCAGACTCCTGTTTCTCCTCCTCAGTTTACAGGCTCCTGTTTCTCCCGCTCTGTTTTCAGACTCCTGTTTCGGCACCTCTGTTTCCAGACTCCTGTTTCTGCCCCTCTGTTTCCAGCCTCCTGTTTCTCACCCTCTGTTTCCAGACTCCTGTTTCTCCCCCTCTGTTTCCAGACTCCTGTTTCTGCCCCTCTGTTTCCAGTCTCCTGTTTCTGCCCCTCTGTTTCCAGACTCCTGTTTCTCACCCTCTGTTTCCAGACTCCTGTTTCTGCCCCTCTGTTTCCAGACTCCTGTTTCTGCCCCTCTGTTTCCAGACGCCTGTTTCTCCCCCTCTGTTTCCAGACTCCTGTTTCTCACCCTCTATTTCCAGCCTCCTGTTTCTCCCCCTCTGTTTCCAGACTCCTGTTTCTCACCATCTGTTTCCAGACTCCTGTTTCTCCCCCTCTGTTTCCAGACTCTTGTTTCTGCCCCTCTGTTTCTAGCCTCCTGTTTCTGCCCCTCTGTTTCCAGCCTCCTGTTTCTCCCCCTCTGTTTTCAGACTCCTGTTTCTGCCCCTCTGATTCCAGACTCCTGTTTCTCCCCCTCTGTTTCCAGACTCCTGCTTCTCCCCCTCTGTTTCCAGCCTCCTGTTTCTGCCCCTCAGTTTCGAGACTCCTGTTTCTGCCCCTCTGTTTCCAGCCTCCTGTTTCTCCACCTCTGTTTCCAGACTCCTGTTTCTCCCCCTCTGTTTCCAGACTCCTGTTTCTGCCCCTCTGTTTCCAGTCTCCTGTTTCTGCCCCTCTGATTCCAGACTCCTGTTTCTCACCCTCTGTTTACAGGCTCCTGTTTCTCCCCCTCTGTTTTCAGACTCCTGATTCTGCCCCTCTGTTTCCAGACTCCTGTTTCTCCCCCTCTGTTTCCAGACTCCTGCTTCTGCCCCTCTGTTTCCAGCCTCCTGTTTCTGCCCCTCTGTTTCGAGACTCCTGTTTCTGCCCCTCTGTTTCCAGCCTCCTGTTTCTCCCCCTCTGTTTCCAGACTCCTGTTTCTTCCCCTCTGTTTCCAGACTCCTGATTCTGCCCCTCTGATTCCAGACTCCTGTTTCTCACCCTCTGTTTACAGGCTCCTGTTTCTCCCCCTCTGTTTTCAGACTCCTGATTCTGCCCCTCTGTTTCCAGACTCCTGTTTCTCCCCCTCTGTTTCCAGACTCCTGCTTCTGCCCCTCTGTTCCCAGCCTCCTGTTTCTGCCCCTCTGTTTCGAGACTCCTGTTTCTGCCCCTCTGTTTCCAGCCTCCTGTTTCTCCCCCTCTGTTTCCAGACTCCTGTTTCTTCCCCTCTGTTTCCAGACTCCTGTTTCTGCCCCTCTGTTTCCAGTCTCCTGTTTCTCCCCCTCTGTTACCAGACTCCTGTTTCTCCCCCTCTGTTTCCAGACTCCTGTTTCTGCCCCCCTGTTTCCAGACTCCTGTTTCTCACCCTCTGTTTCCAGTCTCCTCTTTCTGCCCTTCTGTTTCCAGCCTCCTGTTTCTGCCCCTCTGTTTCCAGTCTCCTGTTTCTCTCCCTCTGTTTCCAGACTCCTGTTTCTGCCCCTCTGTTTCCAGACTCCTGTTTCTGCCCCTCTGTTTCCAGAATTCTGTTTCTCACCCTGTGTTTCCAGACTCCTGTTTCTCCCCCTCTGTTTCCAGCCTCCTGTTTCTCCCCCTCTGTTTCCAGACTCCTATTTTTGCCCCTCTGTTTCCAGACTCCTGTTTCTCACCATCTGTTTCCAGACTCCTGTTTCTCCCCCTCTGTTTCCAGACTCCTATTTCTCCCCCTCTGTTTCCAGACTCCTGTTTCTGCCCCTCTGTTTCCAGACTCTTGTTTCTCCACTCTGTTTTCAGACTCCTGTTTCTGCCCCTCTGTTTCCAGACTCCTGTTTCTGCCTCTCTGTTTCCAGACTCCTGTTTCTCACCCTCTCTTTCCAGACTCCTGTTTCTGCCCCTCTGTTTCGAGCCTCCTGATTCTGCCCCTCTGTTTGTAGCCTCCTCTTTCTCACCCTCTGTTTCCTGACTCCTGTTTCTCCCCCTCTGTTTCCAGGCTCCGCTTTCTTCCCCTCTGTTTCCAGCCTCCTGTTTCTCCCCCTCTGTTTCCAGACCCCTGTTTCTCCCCCTCTGTTTCCAGACTCCTGTTTCTGCCCCTCTGTTTCCAGCCTCCTGTTTCTGCCCCTCTGTTTCCAGCCTCCTGTTTCTCCCCCTCTGTTTCCGGACTCCTGTTTCTCCTCCGCTGTTTTCAGACTCCTGTTTCTGCCCCTCTGTTTCCATACTCCTGTTAACCCCCTCTGTTTCCTGACTCATGTTTCTCACCTTCTGTTTCCAGGTTCCTGTTTCTGCCCCACTGTTTCCAGACTCCTCTTTCTGCACCTCTGTTTCCAGCCTCCTGTTTCTCCCCCTCTGTTTCCAGGCTCCTGTTTCTCCCCCTCTGTTTTCAGACTCCTGATTCTGCCCCTCTGTTTCCAGACTGTTGTTTCTCCCCCTCTGTTTCCAGACTCCTGCTTCTCCCCCTCTGTTTCCAGCCTCCTGTTTCTGCCCCTCTGTTTCGAGACACCTGTTTCTGCCCCTCTGTTTCCAGCATCCTCTTTCTGCCCCTCTGTTTCCAGCCTCCTGTTTCTCCCCCTCTGTTTCCAGACTCCTGTTTTTGCCCCTCTGTTTCCAGTCTCCTGTTTCTCCCCCTTTGTTTCCAGACTCCTGTTTCACACCCTCTGTTTCCAGACTCCTGTTCCTGCCCCTCTGTTTCCAGACTCCTGTTTCTCCCCCTCTGTTTCCAGACTCCTGTTTCTCCCCCTCTGTTTCCAGTCTCCTGTTTCTCCACCTCTGTTTCCAGACTCCTGTTTCTCACCCTGTGTTTCCAGACTCCTGTTTCTCCCCCTCTGTTTCGAGCCACCTGTTTCTGCCCCTCTGTTTCCAGCCTCCTGTTTCTCCCCCTCTGTTTCCAAACTCCTGTTTCTGCCACTCTGTTTCCAGACTCCTGTTTCTGCCCCTCTGTTTCCAGACTCCTGTTTCTGCCCCTCTGTTTCCAGCCTCCTGTTTCTCCCCCTCTGTTTCCAGACTCCAGTTTCTCCTCCTCAGTTTACAGGCTCCTGTTTCTCCCCCTCTGTTTTCAGACTCCTGTTTCTGCACCTTTGTTTCCAGACTCCTGTTTCTGCCCCTCTGTTTCCAGCCTCCTGTTTCTCACCCTCTGTTTCCAGACTCCTGTTTCTCCCCCTCTGTTTCCAGACTCCTGTTTCTGCCCCTCTGTTTCCAGTCTCCTGTTTCTGCCCCTCTGTTTCCAGACTCCTGTTTCTCACCCTCTGTTTCCAGACTCCTGTTTCTGCCCCTCTGTTTCCAGACTCCTGTTTCTGCCCCTCTGTTTCCAGACGCCTGTTTCTCCCCCTCTGTTTCCAGACTCCTGTTTCTCACCCTCTGTTTCCAGCCTCCTGTTTCTCCCCCTCTGTTTCCAGACTCCTGTTTCTCACCATCTGTTTCCAGACTCCTGTTTCTCCCCCTCTGTTTCTAGCCTCCTGTTTCTGCCCCTCTGTTTCCAGCCTCCTGTTTCTCCCCCTCTGTTTTCAGACTCCTGTTTCTGCCCCTCTGTTTCCAGACTCCTGTTTCTCCCCCTCTGTTTCCAGACTCCTGCTTCTCCCCCTCTGTTTCCAGCCTCCTGTTTCTGCCCCTCAGTTTCGAGACTCCTGTTTCTGCCCCTCTGTTTCCAGCCTCCTGTTTCTCCACCTCTGTTTCCAGACTCCTGTTTCTCCCCCTCTGTTTCCAGACTCCTGTTTCTGCCCCTCTGTTTCCAGTCTCCTGTTTCTGCCCCTCTGATTCCAGACTCCTGTTTCTCACCCTCTGTTTACAGGCTCCTGTTTCTCCCCCTCTGTTTTCAGACTCCTGATTCTGCCCCTCTGTTTCCAGACTCCTGTTTCTCCCCCTCTGTTTCCAGACTCCTGCTTCTGCCCCTCTGTTTCCAGCCTCCTGTTTCTGCCCCTCTGTTTCGAGACTCCTGTTTCTGCCCCTCTGTTTCCAGCCTCCTGTTTCTCCCCCTCTGTTTCCAGACTCCTGTTTCTTCCCCTCTGTTTCCAGACTCCTGTTTCTGCCCCTCTGTTTCCAGTCTCCTGTTTCTCCCCCTTTGTTTCCAGACTCCTGTTTCTCACCCTCTGTTTCCAGACTCCTGTTTCTGCCCCTCTGTTTCCAGACGCCTGTTTCTCCCCCTCTTTTTCCAGACTCCTGTTTCTCACCCTCTGTTTCCAGCCTCCTGTTTCTCACCCTCTGTTTCCAGCCTCCTGTTTCTCCCCCTCTGTTTCCACACTCCTGTTTCTGCCCCACTGTTTCCAGACTCCTGTTTCTCACCCTCTGTTTCCAGACTCCTGTTTCTCCCCCTCTGTTTCTAGACTCCTGTTTCTCCCCCTCTGTTTCCAGACTCCTGTTTCTGCCCCTCAGTTTCCAGACTCCTGTTTCTCACCCTCTGTTTCCAGTCTCCTCTACCTGCCCCTCTGTTTCCAGCCTCCTGTTTCTGCCCCTCTGTTTCCAGTCTCCTGTTTCTGTCCATCTGTTTCCAGACTCCTGTTTCTGCCCCTCTATTTCCAGTCTCCTGTTTCTTTCCCTCTGTTTCCAGACTCCGGTTTCTGCCCCTCTGTTTCCAGACTTCTGTTTCTCACCCTGTGTTTCCAGACTCCTGTTTCTCCCCCTCTGTTTCCAGGCGCCTGTTTCTCCCCCTCTGTTTTCAGACTCCTGATTCTGCCCCTCTGTTTCCAGACTCCTGTTTCTCCCCCTCTGTTTCCAGACTCCTCCTTCTCCGCCTCTGTTTCCAGCCTCCTGTTTCTGCCCCTCTGTTTCCAGACTCCTGTTTCTGCCCCTCTGTTTCCAGCCTCCTGTTTCTCCCCCTCTGTTTCCAGACTCCTGTTTCTCCCCCTCTGTTTCCAGACTCCTTTTTCTGCCCCTCTGTTTCCAGTCTCCTGTTTCTCCCCCTTTGTATCCAGACTCCTGTTTCTCCCCCTCTGTTTCCAGACTCCTGTTTCTGCCCCTCTGTTTCCAGACGCCTGTTTCTCCCCCTCTGTTTCCAGACTCATGTTTCTCACCCTCTGTTTCCATCCTCCTGTTTCTCACCCTCTGTTTCCACACTCCTGTTTCTGCCCCACTGTTTCCAGACTCCTGTTTCTCACCCTCTGTTTCCAGACTCCTGTTTCTGCCCCTCTGTTTCCAGACTCCTGTTTCTGCCCCTCTGTTTCCCGACTCCGGTGTCTGCCCCTCTGTTTCCAGACTCCTGTTTCTCGCCCTCTGTTTCCAGACTCCTGTTTCTGCCCCTCTGTTTCCAGACTCCTGTTTCTGCCCCTCTGTTTCCAGACTCCTGTTTCTGCCCCTCTGTTTCCAGCCTCCTGTTTCTGCCCCTCTGTTTCCAGTCTCCTGTTTCTCCCCCTCTGTTTGCAGACCCCTGTTTCTCCCCCTCTGTTTTCAGACTCCTGTTTCTCCCCCTCTGTTACCAGACTCCTGTTTCTCCCCCTCTGTTTCCAGACTCCTGTTTCTGCCCCCCTGTTTCCAGACTCCTGTTTCTCACCCTCTGTTTCCAGTCTCCTCTTTCTGCCCTTCTGTTTCCAGCCTCCTGTTTCTGCCCCTCTGTTTCCAGTCTCCTGTTTCTCTCCCTCTGTTTCCAGACTCCTGTTTCTGCCCCTCTGTTTCCAGACTCCTGTTTCTGCCCCTCTGTTTCCAGAATTCTGTTTCTCACCCTGTGTTTCCAGACTCCTGTTTCTCCCCCTCTGTTTCCAGCCTCCTGTTTCTCCCCCTCTGTTTCCAGACTCCTATTTCTGCCCCTCTGTTTCCAGACTCCTGTTTCTCACCATCTGCTTCCAGACTCCTGTTTCTCCCCCTCTGTTTCCAGACTCCTATTTCTCCCCCTCTGTTTCCAGACTCCTGTTTCTGCCCCTCTGTTTCCAGACTCTTGTTTCTCCACTCTGTTTTCAGACTCCTGTTTCTGCCCCTCTGTTTCCAGACTCCTGTTTTTGCCTCTCTGTTTCCAGACTCCTGTTTCTCACCCTCTCTTTCCAGACTCCTGTTTCTGCCCCTCTGTTTCGAGCCTCCTGATTCTGCCCCTCTGTTTCTAGCCTCCTCTTTCTCACCCTCTGTTTCCTGACTCCTGTTTGTCCCCCTCTGTTTCCAGGCTCCTCTTTCTTCCCCTCTGTTTCCAGCCTCCTGTTTCTCCCCCTCTGTTTCCAGACTCCTGTTTCTCCCCCTCTGTTTCCAGACTCCTGTTTCTGCCCCTCTGTTTCCAGCCTCCTGTTTCTGCCCCTCTGTTTCCAGCCTCCTGTTTCTCCCCCTCTGTTTCCGGACTCCTGTTTCTCCTCCGCTGTTTTCAGACTCCTGTTTCTGCCCCTCTGTTTCCATACTCCTGTTAACCCCCTCTGTTTCCTGACTCCTGTTTCTCACCCTCTGTTTCCAGGTTCCTGTTTCTGCCCCACTGTTTCCAGACTCCTCTTTCTGCTCCTCTGTTTCCAGCCTCCTGTTTCTCCCCCTCTGTTTCCAGGCTCCTGTTTCTCCCCCTCTGTTTTCAGACTCCTGATTCTGCCCCTCTGTTTCCAGACTGCTGTTTCTCCCCCTCTGTTTCCAGACTCCTGTTTCTGCCCCTCTGTTTCCAGTCTCCTGTTTCTCCCCCTTTGTTTCCAGACTCCTGTTTCTCACCCTCTGTTTCCAGACTCCTGTTCCTGCCCCTCTGTTTCCAGACTCCTGTTTCTTCCCCTCTGTTTCCAGACTCCTGTTTCTCCCCCTCTGTTTCCAGTCTCCTGTTTCTCCACCTCTGTTTCCAGACTCCTGTTTCTCACCGTCTGTTTCCAGGCTCCTGTTTCTCCCCCTCTGTTTCGAGCCACCTGTTTCTGCCCCTCTGTTTCCAGCCTCCTGTTTCTCCCCCTCTGTTTCCAAACTCCTGTTTCTGCCACTCTGTTTCCAGACTCCTGTTTCTGCCCCTCTGTTTCCAGACTCCTGTTTCTGCCCGTCTGTTTCCAGCCTCCTGTTTCTCCCCCTCTGTTTCCAGACTCCTGTTTCTCCTCCTCAGTTTACAGGCTCCTGTTTCTCCCCCTCTGTTTTCAGACTCCTGTTTCTGCCCCTCTGTTTCCAGACTCCTGTTTCTGCCCCTCTGTTTCCAGCCTCCTGTTTCTCACCCTCTGTTTCCAGACTCCTGTTTCTCCCCCTCTGTTTCCAGACTCCTGTTTCTGCCCCTCTGTTTCCAGTCTCCTGTTTCTGCCCCTCTGTTTCCAGTCTCCTGTTTCTCACCCTCTGTTTCCAGACTCCTGTTTCTGCCCCTCTGTTTCCAGACTCCTGTTTCTGCCCCTCTGTTTCCAGACGCCTGTTTCTCCCCCTCTGTTTCCAGACTCCTGTTTCTCACCCTCTGTTTCCAGCCTCCTGTTTCTCACCCTCTGTTTCCAGCCTCCTGTTTCTGCCCCTCTGTTTCCACACTCCTGTTTCTGCCCCACTGTTTCCAGACTCCTGTTTCTCACCCTCTGTTTCCAGACTCCTGTTTCTCCCCCTCTGTTTCCAGACTCCTGTTTCTGCCCCCCTGTTTCCAGACTCCTGTTTCTCACCCTCTGTTTCCAGTCTCCTCTTTCTGCCCTTCTGTTTCCAGCCTCCTGTTTCTGCCCCTCTGTTTCCAGTCTCCTGTTTCTCTCCCTCTGTTTCCAGACTCCTGTTTCTGCCCCTCTGTTTCCAGACTCCTGTTTCTGCCCCTCTGTTTCCAGAATTCTGTTTCTCACCCTGTGTTTCCAGACTCCTGTTTCTCCCCCTCTGTTTCCAGCCTCCTGTTTCTCCCCCTCTGTTTCCAGACTCCTATTTCTGCCCCTCTGTTTCCAGACTCCTGTTTCTCACCATCTGTTTCCAGACTCCTGTTTCTCCCCCTCTGTTTCCAGACTCCTATTTCTCCCCCTCTGTTTCCAGACTCCTGTTACTGCCCCTCTGTTTCCAGACTCTTGTTTCTCCACTCTGTTTTCAGACTCCTGTTTCTGCCCCTCTGTTTCCAGACTCCTGTTTCTGCCTCTCTGTTTCCAGACTCCTGTTTCTCACCCTCTCTTTCCAGACTCCTGTTTCTGCCCCTCTGTTTCGAGCCTCCTGATTCTGCCCCTCTGTTTCTAGCCTCCTCTTTCTCACCCTCTGTTTCCTGACTCCTGTTTCTCCCCCTCTGTTTCCAGGCTCCGCTTTCTTCCCCTCTGTTTCCAGCCTCCTGTTTCTCCCCCTCTGTTTCCAGACTCCTGTTTCTGCCCCTCTGTTTCCAGCCTCCTGTTTCTGCCCCTCTGTTTCCAGCCTCCTGTTTCTGCCCCTCTTTTTCCATACTCCTGTTAATCCCCTCTGTTTCCTGACTCCTGTTTCTCACCCTCTGTTTCCAGGTTCCTGTTTCTGCCCCACTGTTTCCAGACTCCTCTTTCAGCCCCTCTGTTTCCAGCCTCCTGTTTCTCCCCCTCTGTTTCCAGGCTCCTGTTTCTCCCCCTCTGTTTTCAGACTCCTGATTCTGCCCCTCTGTTTCCAGACTGCTGTTTCTCCCCCTCTGTTTCCAGTCTCCTGTTTCTCCACCTCTGTTTCCAGACTCCTGTTTCTCACCGTCTGTTTCCAGACTCCTGTTTCTCCCCCTCTGTTTCGAGCCACCTGTTTCTGCCCCTCTGTTTCCAGCCTCCTGTTTCTCCCCCTCTGTTTCCAAACTCCTGTTTCTGCCACTCTGTTTCCAGACTCCTGTTTCTGCCCCTCTGTTTCCAGACTCCTGTTTCTGCCCCTCTGTTTTCAGCCTCCTGTTTCTCCCCCTCTGTTTCCAGACTCCTTTTTCTGCCCCTCTGTTTCCAGTCTCCTGTTTCTCCCCCTTTGTATCCAGACTCCTGTTTCTCCCCCTCTGTTTCCAGACTCCTGTTTCTGCCCCTCTGTTTCCAGACGCCTGTTTCTCCCCCTCTGTTTCCAGACTCATGTTTCTCACCCTCTGTTTCCATCCTCCTGTTTCTCACCCTCTGTTTCCACACTCCTGTTTCTGCCCCACTGTTTCCAGACTCCTGTTTCTCACCCTCTGTTTCCAGACTCCTGTTTCTGCCCCTCTGTTTCCAGACTCCTGTTTCTGCCCCTCTGTTTCCCGACTCCGGTGTCTGCCCCTCTGTTTCCAGACTCCTGTTTCTCGCCCTCTGTTTCCAGACTCCTGTTTCTGCCCCTCTGTTTCCAGACTCCTGTTTCTGCCCCTCTGTTTCCAGACTCCTGTTTCTGCCCCTCTGTTTCCAGCCTCCTGTTTCTGCCCCTCTGTTTCCAGTCTCCTGTTTCTCCCCCTCTGTTTGCAGACCCCTGTTTCTCCCCCTCTGTTTTCAGACTCCTGTTTCTCCCCCTCTGTTACCAGACTCCTGTTTCTCCCCCTCTGTTTCCAGACTCCTGTTTCTGCCCCCCTGTTTCCAGACTCCTGTTTCTCACCCTCTGTTTCCAGTCTCCTCTTTCTGCCCTTCTGTTTCCAGCCTCCTGTTTCTGCCCCTCTGTTTCCAGTCTCCTGTTTCTCTCCCTCTGTTTCCAGACTCCTGTTTCTGCCCCTCTGTTTCCAGACTCCTGTTTCTGCCCCTCTGTTTCCAGAATTCTGTTTCTCACCCTGTGTTTCCAGACTCCTGTTTCTCCCCCTCTGTTTCCAGCCTCCTGTTTCTCCCCCTCTGTTTCCAGACTCCTATTTCTGCCCCTCTGTTTCCAGACTCCTGTTTCTCACCATCTGCTTCCAGACTCCTGTTTCTCCCCCTCTGTTTCCAGACTCCTATTTCTCCCCCTCTGTTTCCAGACTCCTGTTTCTGCCCCTCTGTTTCCAGACTCTTGTTTCTCCACTCTGTTTTCAGACTCCTGTTTCTGCCCCTCTGTTTCCAGACTCCTGTTTTTGCCTCTCTGTTTCCAGACTCCTGTTTCTCACCCTCTCTTTCCAGACTCCTGTTTCTGCCCCTCTGTTTCGAGCCTCCTGATTCTGCCCCTCTGTTTCTAGCCTCCTCTTTCTCACCCTCTGTTTCCTGACTCCTGTTTGTCCCCCTCTGTTTCCAGGCTCCTCTTTCTTCCCCTCTGTTTCCAGCCTCCTGTTTCTCCCCCTCTGTTTCCAGACTCCTGTTTCTCCCCCTCTGTTTCCAGACTCCTGTTTCTGCCCCTCTGTTTCCAGCCTCCTGTTTCTGCCCCTCTGTTTCCAGCCTCCTGTTTCTCCCCCTCTGTTTCCGGACTCCTGTTTCTCCTCCGCTGTTTTCAGACTCCTGTTTCTGCCCCTCTGTTTCCATACTCCTGTTAACCCCCTCTGTTTCCTGACTCCTGTTTCTCACCCTCTGTTTCCAGGTTCCTGTTTCTGCCCCACTGTTTCCAGACTCCTCTTTCTGCTCCTCTGTTTCCAGCCTCCTGTTTCTCCCCCTCTGTTTCCAGGCTCCTGTTTCTCCCCCTCTGTTTTCAGACTCCTGATTCTGCCCCTCTGTTTCCAGACTGCTGTTTCTCCCCCTCTGTTTCCAGACTCCTGTTTCTGCCCCTCTGTTTCCAGTCTCCTGTTTCTCCCCCTTTGTTTCCAGACTCCTGTTTCTCACCCTCTGTTTCCAGACTCCTGTTCCTGCCCCTCTGTTTCCAGACTCCTGTTTCTTCCCCTCTGTTTCCAGACTCCTGTTTCTCCCCCTCTGTTTCCAGTCTCCTGTTTCTCCACCTCTGTTTCCAGACTCCTGTTTCTCACCGTCTGTTTCCAGGCTCCTGTTTCTCCCCCTCTGTTTCGAGCCACCTGTTTCTGCCCCTCTGTTTCCAGCCTCCTGTTTCTCCCCCTCTGTTTCCAAACTCCTGTTTCTGCCACTCTGTTTCCAGACTCCTGTTTCTGCCCCTCTGTTTCCAGACTCCTGTTTCTGCCCGTCTGTTTCCAGCCTCCTGTTTCTCCCCCTCTGTTTCCAGACTCCTGTTTCTCCTCCTCAGTTTACAGGCTCCTGTTTCTCCCCCTCTGTTTTCAGACTCCTGTTTCTGCCCCTCTGTTTCCAGACTCCTGTTTCTGCCCCTCTGTTTCCAGCCTCCTGTTTCTCACCCTCTGTTTCCAGACTCCTGTTTCTCCCCCTCTGTTTCCAGACTCCTGTTTCTGCCCCTCTGTTTCCAGTCTCCTGTTTCTGCCCCTCTGTTTCCAGTCTCCTGTTTCTCACCCTCTGTTTCCAGACTCCTGTTTCTGCCCCTCTGTTTCCAGACTCCTGTTTCTGCCCCTCTGTTTCCAGACGCCTGTTTCTCCCCCTCTGTTTCCAGACTCCTGTTTCTCACCCTCTGTTTCCAGCCTCCTGTTTCTCACCCTCTGTTTCCAGCCTCCTGTTTCTGCCCCTCTGTTTCCACACTCCTGTTTCTGCCCCACTGTTTCCAGACTCCTGTTTCTCACCCTCTGTTTCCAGACTCCTGTTTCTCCCCCTCTGTTTCCAGACTCCTGTTTCTGCCCCCCTGTTTCCAGACTCCTGTTTCTCACCCTCTGTTTCCAGTCTCCTCTTTCTGCCCTTCTGTTTCCAGCCTCCTGTTTCTGCCCCTCTGTTTCCAGTCTCCTGTTTCTCTCCCTCTGTTTCCAGACTCCTGTTTCTGCCCCTCTGTTTCCAGACTCCTGTTTCTGCCCCTCTGTTTCCAGAATTCTGTTTCTCACCCTGTGTTTCCAGACTCCTGTTTCTCCCCCTCTGTTTCCAGCCTCCTGTTTCTCCCCCTCTGTTTCCAGACTCCTATTTCTGCCCCTCTGTTTCCAGACTCCTGTTTCTCACCATCTGTTTCCAGACTCCTGTTTCTCCCCCTCTGTTTCCAGACTCCTATTTCTCCCCCTCTGTTTCCAGACTCCTGTTACTGCCCCTCTGTTTCCAGACTCTTGTTTCTCCACTCTGTTTTCAGACTCCTGTTTCTGCCCCTCTGTTTCCAGACTCCTGTTTCTGCCTCTCTGTTTCCAGACTCCTGTTTCTCACCCTCTCTTTCCAGACTCCTGTTTCTGCCCCTCTGTTTCGAGCCTCCTGATTCTGCCCCTCTGTTTCTAGCCTCCTCTTTCTCACCCTCTGTTTCCTGACTCCTGTTTCTCCCCCTCTGTTTCCAGGCTCCGCTTTCTTCCCCTCTGTTTCCAGCCTCCTGTTTCTCCCCCTCTGTTTCCAGACTCCTGTTTCTGCCCCTCTGTTTCCAGCCTCCTGTTTCTGCCCCTCTGTTTCCAGCCTCCTGTTTCTGCCCCTCTTTTTCCATACTCCTGTTAATCCCCTCTGTTTCCTGACTCCTGTTTCTCACCCTCTGTTTCCAGGTTCCTGTTTCTGCCCCACTGTTTCCAGACTCCTCTTTCAGCCCCTCTGTTTCCAGCCTCCTGTTTCTCCCCCTCTGTTTCCAGGCTCCTGTTTCTCCCCCTCTGTTTTCAGACTCCTGATTCTGCCCCTCTGTTTCCAGACTGCTGTTTCTCCCCCTCTGTTTCCAGTCTCCTGTTTCTCCACCTCTGTTTCCAGACTCCTGTTTCTCACCGTCTGTTTCCAGACTCCTGTTTCTCCCCCTCTGTTTCGAGCCACCTGTTTCTGCCCCTCTGTTTCCAGCCTCCTGTTTCTCCCCCTCTGTTTCCAAACTCCTGTTTCTGCCACTCTGTTTCCAGACTCCTGTTTCTGCCCCTCTGTTTCCAGACTCCTGTTTCTGCCCCTCTGTTTTCAGCCTCCTGTTTCTCCCCCTCTGTTTCCAGACTCCTGTTTCTCCTCCTCAGTTTACAGGCTCCTGTTTCTCCCCCTCTGTTTTCAGACTCCTGTTTCTGCCCCTCTGTTTCCAGACTCCTGTTTCTGCCCCTCTGTTTCCAGCCTCCTGTTTCTCACCCTCTGTTTCCAGACTCCTGTTTCTCCCCCTCTGTTTCCAGACTCCTGTTTCTGCCCCTCTGTTTCCAGTCTCCTGTTTCTGCCCCTCTGTTTCCAGACTCCTGTTTCTCACCCTCTGTTTCCAGACTCCTGTTTCTGCCCCTCTGTTTCCAGACTCCTGTTTCTGCCCCTCTGTTTCCAGACGCCTGTTTCTCCCCCTCTGTTTCCAGACTCCTGTTTCTCACCCTCTGTTTCAAGCCTCCTGTTTCTCACCCTCTGTTTCCAGCCTCCTGTTTCTGCCCCTCTGTTTCCACACTCCTGTTTCTGCCCCACTGTTTCCAGACTCCTGTTTCTCACCCTCTGTTTCCAGACTCCTGTTTCTGCCCCTCTGTTTCCAGACTCCTGTTTCTGCCCCTCTGTTTCCAGACTCCGGTTTCTGCCCCTCTGTTTCCAGACTCCTGTTTCTCACCCTCTGTTTCCAGCCTCCTGTTTCTCGCCCTCTGTTTCCAGACTCCTGTTTCTGCCGCTCTGTTTCCAGACTGCTGTTTCTGCCCCTCTGTTTCCAGACTCCTGTTTCTGCCCCTCTGTTTCCAGCCTCCTGTTTCTCCCCCTCTGTTTCCAGACTCCTGTTTCTCCCCCTTTGTTTCCAGACTCCTGTTTCTCCTCCTCTGTTTCCAGACTCCTGTTTCTGCCCCTCTGTTTCATGACTCCTGTTTCTCACCCTCTGTTTCCAGTCTCCTCTTTCTGCCCCTCTGTTTCCAGCCTCCTGTTTCTGCCCCTCTGTTTCCAGTCTCCTGTTTCTCTCCCTCTGTTTCCAGACTCCTGTTCTGCCCCTCTATTTCCAGTCTCATGTTTCTCTCCCTCTGTTTCCAGACTCCTGTATCTGCCCCTCTGTTTCCAGACTTCTGTTTCTCACCCTGTGTTTCCAGACTCCTGTTTCTCCCCCTCTGTTTCCAGCCTCCTGTTTCTCCCCCTCTGTTTCCAGACTCCTATTTCTGCCCCTCTGTTTCCAGACTCCTGTTTCTCACCATCTGTTTCCTGACTCCTGTTTCTCCTCCTCAGTTTACAGGCTCCTGTTTCTCCCCCTCTGTTTTCAGACTCCTGTTTCTGCCCCTCTGTTTCCAGACTCCTGTTTCTGCCTCTCTGTTTCCAGACTCCTGTTTCTCACCCTCTCTTTCCAGACTCCTGTTTCTGCCCCTCTGTTTCGAGCCTCCTGATTCTGCCCCTCTGTTTCTAGCCTCCTCTTTCTCACCCTCTGTTTCCGGACTCCGCTTTCTTCCCCTCTGTTTCCAGCCTCCTGTTTCTCCCCCTCTGTTTCCAGACTCCTGTTTCTCCCCCTCTGTTTCCAGACTCCTGTTTCTGCCCCTCTGTTTCCAGCCTCCTGTATCTGCCCCTCTGTTTCCAGCCTCCTGTTTCTCCCCCTCTGTTTCCGGACTCCTGTTTCTCCTCCGCTGTTTTCAGACTCCTGTTTCTGCCCCTCTGTTTCCATACTCCTGTTAACCCCCTCTGTTTCCTGACTCATGTTTCTCACCTTCTGTTTCCAGGTTCCTGTTTCTGCCCCACTGTTTCCAGACTCCTCTTTCTGCACCTCTGTTTCCAGCCTCCTGTTTCTCCCCCTCTGTTTCCAGGCTCCTGTTTCTCCCCCTCTGTTTTCAGACTCCTGATTCTGCCCCTCTGTTTCCAGACTGTTGTTTCTCCCCCTCTGTTTCCAGACTCCTGCTTCTCCCCCTCTGTTTCCAGCCTCCTGTTTCTGCCCCTCTGTTTCGAGACACCTGTTTCTGCCCCTCTGTTTCCAGCATCCTCTTTCTGCCCCTCTGTTTCCAGCCTCCTGTTTCTCCCCCTCTGTTTCCAGACTCCTGTTTCTGCCCCTCTGTTTCCAGTCTCCTGTTTCTCCCCCTTTGTTTCCAGACTCCTGTTTCACACCCTCTGTTTCCAGACTCCTGTTCCTGCCCCTCTGTTTCCAGACTCCTGTTTCTCCCCCTCTGTTTCCAGACTCCTGTTTCTCCCCCTCTGTTTCCAGTCTCCTGTTTCTCCACCTCTGTTTCCAGACTCCTGTTTCTCACCCTGTGTTTCCAGACTCCTGTTTCTCCCCCTCTGTTTCGAGCCACCTGTTTCTGCCCCTCTGTTTCCAGCTGCCTGTTTCTCCCCCTCTGTTTCCAAACTCCTGTTTCTGCCACTCTGTTTCCAGACTCCTGTTTCTGCCCCTCTGTTTCCAGACTCCTGTTTCTGCCCCTCTGTTTCCAGCCTCCTGTTTCTCCCCCTCTGTTTCCAGACTCCTGTTTCTCCTCCTCAGTTTACAGGCTCCTGTTTCTCCCCCTCTGTTTTCAGACTCCTGTTTCTGCACCTTTGTTTCCAGACTCCTGTTTCTGCCCCTCTGTTTCCAGCCTCCTGTTTCTCACCCTCTGTTTCCAGACTCCTGTTTCTCCCCCTCTGTTTCCAGACTCCTGTTTCTGCCCCTCTGTTTCCAGTCTCCTGTTTCTGCCCCTCTGTTTCCAGACTCCTGTTTCTCACCCTCTGTTTCCAGACTCCTGTTTCTGCCCCTCTGTTTCCAGACTCCTGTTTCTGCCCCTCTGTTTCCAGACGCCTGTTTCTCCCCCTCTGTTTCCAGACTCCTGTTTCTCACCCTCTGTTTCCAGCCTCCTGTTTCTCCCCCTCTGTTTCCAGACTCCTGTTTCTCACCATCTGTTTCCAGACTCCTGTTTCTCCCCCTCTGTTTCTATCCTCCTGTTTCTGCCCCTCTGTTTCCAGCCTCCTGTTTCTCCCCCTCTGTTTTCAGACTCCTGTTTCTGCCCCTCTGTTTCCAGACTCCTGTTTCTCCCCCTCTGTTTCCAGACTCCTGCTTCTCCCCCTCTGTTTCCAGCCTCCTGTTTCTGCCCCTCAGTTTCGAGACTCCTGTTTCTGCCCCTCTGTTTCCAGCCTCCTGTTTCTCCACCTCTGTTTCCAGACTCCTGTTTCTCCCCCTCTGTTTCCAGACTCCTGTTTCTGCCCCTCTGTTTCCAGTCTCCTGTTTCTGCCCCTCTGATTCCAGACTCCTGTTTCTCACCCTCTGTTTACAGGCTCCTGTTTCTCCCCCTCTGTTTTCAGACTCCTGATTCTGCCCCTCTGTTTCCAGACTCCTGTTTCCCCCCCTCTGTTTCCAGACTCCTGCTTCTGCCCCTCTGTTTCCAGCCTCCTGTTTCTGCCCCTCTGTTTCGAGACTCCTGTTTCTGCCCCTCTGTTTCCAGCCTCCTGTTTCTCCCCCTCTGTTTCCAGACTCCTGTTTCTTCCCCTCTGTTTCCAGACTCCTGTTTCTGCCCCTCTGTTTCCAGTCTCCTGTTTCTCCCCCTTTGTTTCCAGACTCCTGTTTCTCACCCTCTGTTTCCAGACTCCTGTTTCTGCCCCTCTGTTTCCAGACGCCTGTTTCTCCCCCTCTTTTTCCAGACTCCTGTTTCTCACCCTCTGTTTCCAGCCTCCTGTTTCTCACCCTCTGTTTCCAGCCTCCTGTTTCTCCCCCTCTGTTTCCACACTCCTGTTTCTGCCCTACTGTTTCCAGACTCCTGTTTCTCACCCTCTGTTTCCAGACTCCTGTTTCTCCCCCTCTGTTTCTAGAC
The DNA here is from genome assembly GCF_965287045.1 of Carcharhinus amblyrhynchos. NCBI lineage: Eukaryota > Metazoa > Chordata > Chondrichthyes > Carcharhiniformes > Carcharhinidae > Carcharhinus > Carcharhinus amblyrhynchos. The sequence continues at coordinate 48,409 of NW_027650041.1, read as the reverse complement.
TCCTGTTTCTCCCCCTCTGTTTCCAGACTCCTGTTTCTGCCCCTCAGTTTCCAGACTCCTGTTTCTCACCCTCTGTTTCCAGTCTCCTCTACCTGCCCCTCTGTTTCCAGCCTCCTGTTTCTGCCCCTCTGTTTCCAGTCTCCTGTTTCTGTCCATCTGTTTCCAGACTCCTGTTTCTGCCCCTCTATTTCCAGTCTCCTGTTTCTTTCCCTCTGTTTCCAGACTCCTGTTTCTGCCCCTCTGTTTCCAGACTTCTGTTTCTCACCCTGTGTTTCCAGACTCCTGTTTCTCCCCCTCTGTTTCCAGGCGCCTGTTTCTCCCCCTCTGTTTTCAGACTCCTGATTCTGCCCCTCTGTTTCCAGACTCCTGTTTCTCCCCCTCTGTTTCCAGACTCCTCCTTCTCCGCCTCTGTTTCCAGCCTCCTGTTTCTGCCCCTCTGTTTCCAGACTCCTGTTTCTGCCCCTCTGTTTCCAGCCTCCTGTTTCTCCCCCTCTGTTTCCAGACTCCTGTTTCTCCCCCTCTGTTTCCAGACTCCTTTTTCTGCCCCTCTGTTTCCAGTCTCCTGTTTCTCCCCCTTTGTATCCAGACTCCTGTTTCTCCCCCTCTGTTTCCAGACTCCTGTTTCTGCCCCTCTGTTTCCAGACGCCTGTTTCTCCCCCTCTGTTTCCAGACTCATGTTTCTCACCCTCTGTTTCCATCCTCCTGTTTCTCACCCTCTGTTTCCACACTCCTGTTTCTGCCCCACAGTTTCCAGACTCCTGTTTCTCACCCTCTGTTTCCAGACTCCTGTTTCTGCCCCTCTGTTTCCAGACTCCTGTTTCTGCCCCTCTGTTTCCCGACTCCGGTGTCTGCCCCTCTGTTTCCAGACTCCTGTTTCTCGCCCTCTGTTTCCAGACTCCTGTTTCTGCCCCTCTGTTTCCAGACTCCTGTTTCTGCCCCTCTGTTTCCAGACTCCTGTTTCTGCCCCTCTGTTTCCAGCCTCCTGTTTCTGCCCCTCTGTTTCCAGTCTCCTGTTTCTCCCCCTCTGTTTGCAGACCCCTGTTTCTCCCCCTCTGTTTTCAGACTCCTGTTTCTCCCCCTCTGTTACCAGACTCCTGTTTCTCCCCCTCTGTTTCCAGACTCCTGTTTCTGCCCCCCTGTTTCCAGACTCCTGTTTCTCACCCTCTGTTTCCAGTCTCCTCTTTCTGCCCTTCTGTTTCCAGCCTCCTGTTTCTGCCCCTCTGTTTCCAGTCTCCTGTTTCTCTCCCTCTGTTTCCAGACTCCTGTTTCTGCCCCTCTGTTTCCAGACTCCTGTTTCTGCCCCTCTGTTTCCAGAATTCTGTTTCTCACCCTGTGTTTCCAGACTCCTGTTTCTCCCCCTCTGTTTCCAGCCTCCTGTTTCTCCCCCTCTGTTTCCAGACTCCTATTTCTGCCCCTCTGTTTCCAGACTCCTGTTTCTCACCATCTGCTTCCAGACTCCTGTTTCTCCCCCTCTGTTTCCAGACTCCTATTTCTCCCCCTCTGTTTCCAGACTCCTGTTTCTGCCCCTCTGTTTCCAGACTCTTGTTTCTCCACTCTGTTTTCAGACTCCTGTTTCTGCCCCTCTGTTTCCAGACTCCTGTTTTTGCCTCTCTGTTTCCAGACTCCTGTTTCTCACCCTCTCTTTCCAGACTCCTGTTTCTGCCCCTCTGTTTCGAGCCTCCTGATTCTGCCCCTCTGTTTCTAGCCTCCTCTTTCTCACCCTCTGTTTCCTGACTCCTGTTTGTCCCCCTCTGTTTCCAGGCTCCTCTTTCTTCCCCTCTGTTTCCAGCCTCCTGTTTCTCCCCCTCTGTTTCCAGACTCCTGTTTCTCCCCCTCTGTTTCCAGACTCCTGTTTCTGCCCCTCTGTTTCCAGCCTCCTGTTTCTGCCCTCTGTTTCCAGCCTCCTGTTTCTCCCCCTCTGTTTCCGGACTCCTGTTTCTCCTCCGCTGTTTTCAGACTCCTGTTTCTGCCCCTCTGTTTCCATACTCCTGTTAACCCCCTCTGTTTCCTGACTCCTGTTTCTCACCCTCTGTTTCCAGGTTCCTGTTTCTGCCCCACTGTTTCCAGACTCCTCTTTCTGCTCCTCTGTTTCCAGCCTCCTGTTTCTCCCCCTCTGTTTCCAGGCTCCTGTTTCTCCCCCTCTGTTTTCAGACTCCTGATTCTGCCCCTCTGTTTCCAGACTGCTGTTTCTCCCCCTCTGTTTCCAGACTCCTGTTTCTGCCCCTCTGTTTCCAGTCTCCTGTTTCTCCCCCTTTGTTTCCAGACTCCTGTTTCTCACCCTCTGTTTCCAGACTCCTGTTCCTGCCCCTCTGTTTCCAGACTCCTGATTCTTCCCCTCTGTTTCCAGACTCCTGTTTCTCCCCCTCTGTTTCCAGTCTCCTGTTTCTCCACCTCTGTTTCCAGACTCCTGTTTCTCACCGTCTGTTTCCAGGCTCCTGTTTCTCCCCCTCTGTTTCGAGCCACCTGTTTCTGCCCCTCTGTTTCCAGCCTCCTGTTTCTCCCCCTCTGTTTCCAAACTCCTGTTTCTGCCACTCTGTTTCCAGACTCCTGTTTCTGCCCCTCTGTTTCCAGACTCCTGTTTCTGCCCGTCTGTTTCCAGCCTCCTGTTTCTCCCCCTCTGTTTCCAGACTCCTGTTTCTCCTCCTCAGTTTACAGGCTCCTGTTTCTCCCCCTCTGTTTTCAGACTCCTGTTTCTGCCCCTCTGTTTCCAGACTCCTGTTTCTGCCCCTCTGTTTCCAGCCTCCTGTTTCTCACCCTCTGTTTCCAGACTCCTGTTTCTCCCCCTCTGTTTCCAGACTCCTGTTTCTGCCCCTCTGTTTCCAGTCTCCTGTTTCTGCCCCTCTGTTTCCAGACTCCTGTTTCTCACCCTCTGTTTCCAGACTCCTGTTTCTGCCCCTCTGTTTCCAGACTCCTGTTTCTGCCCCTCTGTTTCCAGACGCCTGTTTCTCCCCCTCTGTTTCCAGACTCCTGTTTCTCACCCTCTGTTTCCAGCCTCCTGTTTCTCACCCTCTGTTTCCAGCCTCCTGTTTCTGCCCCTCTGTTTCCACACTCCTGTTTCTGCCCCACTGTTTCCAGACTCCTGTTTCTCACCCTCTGTTTCCAGACTCCTGTTTCTCCCCCTCTGTTTCCAGACTCCTGTTTCTGCCCCCCTGTTTCCAGACTCCTGTTTCTCACCCTCTGTTTCCAGTCTCCTCTTTCTGCCCTTCTGTTTCCAGCCTCCTGTTTCTGCCCCTCTGTTTCCAGTCTCCTGTTTCTCTCCCTCTGTTTCCAGACTCCTGTTTCTGCCCCTCTGTTTCCAGACTCCTGTTTCTGCCCCTCTGTTTCCAGAATTCTGTTTCTCACCCTGTGTTTCCAGACTCCTGTTTCTCCCCCTCTGTTTCCAGCCTCCTGTTTCTCCCCCTCTGTTTCCAGACTCCTATTTCTGCCCCTCTGTTTCCAGACTCCTGTTTCTCACCATCTGTTTCCAGACTCCTGTTTCTCCCCCTCTGTTTCCAGACTCCTATTTCTCCCCCTCTGTTTCCAGACTCCTGTTACTGCCCCTCTGTTTCCAGATTCTTGTTTCTCCACTCTGTTTTCAGACTCCTGTTTCTGCCCCTCTGTTTCCAGACTCCTGTTTCTGCCTCTCTGTTTCCAGACTCCTGTTTCTCACCCTCTCTTTCCAGACTCCTGTTTCTGCCCCTCTGTTTCGAGCCTCCTGATTCTGCCCCTCTGTTTCTAGCCTCCTCTTTCTCACCCTCTGTTTCCTGACTCCTGTTTCTCCCCCTCTGTTTCCAGGCTCCGCTTTCTTCCCCTCTGTTTCCAGCCTCCTGTTTCTCCCCCTCTGTTTCCAGACTCCTGTTTCTGCCCCTCTGTTTCCAGCCTCCTGTTTCTGCCCCTCTGTTTCCAGCCTCCTGTTTCTCCCCCTCTGTTTCCGGACTCCTGTTTCTCCTCCGCTGTTTTCAGACTCCTGTTTCTGCCCCTCTGTTTCCATACTCCTGTTAACCCCCTCTGTTTCCTGACTCCTGTTTCTCACCCTCTGTTTCCAGGTTCCTGTTTCTGCCCCACTGTTTCCAGACTCCTCTTTCAGCCCCTCTGTTTCCAGCCTCCTGTTTCTCCCCCTCTGTTTCCAGGCTCCTGTTTCTCCCCCTCTGTTTTCAGACTCCTGATTCTGCCCCTCTGTTTCCAGACTGCTGTTTCTCCCCCTCTGTTTCCAGACTCCTGTTTCTGCCCCTCTGTTTCCAGTCTCCTGTTTCTCCCCCTTTCTTTCCAGACTCCTGTTTCTCACCCTCTGTTTCCAGACTCCTGTTCCTGCCCCTCTGTTTCCAGACTCCTGTTTCTTCCCCTCTGTTTCCAGACTCCTGTTTCTCCCCCTCTGTTTCCAGTCTCCTGTTTCTCCACCTCTGTTTCCAGACTCCTGTTTCTCACCGTCTGTTTCCAGACTCCTGTTTCTCCCCCTCTGCTTCGAGCCACCTGTTTCTGCCCCTCTGTTTCCAGCCTCCTGTTTCTCCCCCTCTGTTTCCAAACTCCTGTTTCTGCCACTCTGTTTCCAGACTCCTGTTTCTGCCCCTCTGTTTCCAGACTCCTGTTTCTGCCCCTCTGTTTCCAGCCTCCTGTTTCTCCCCCTCTGTTTCCAGACTCCTGTTTCTCCTCCTCAGTTTACAGGCTCCTGTTTCTCCCCCTCTGTTTTCAGACTCCTGTTTCTGCCCCTCTGTTTCCAGACTCCTGTTTCTGCCCCTCTGTTTCCAGCCTCCTGTTTCTCACCCTCTGTTTCCAGACTCCTGTTTCTCCCCCTCTGTTTCCAGACTCCTGTTTCTGCCCCTCTGTTTCCAGTCTCCTGTTTCTGCCCCTCTGTTTCCAGACTCCTGTTTCTCACCCTCTGTTTCCAGACTCCTGTTTCTGCCCCTCTGTTTCCAGACTCCTGTTTCTGCCCCTCTGTTTCCAGACGCCTGTTTCTCCCCCTCTGTTTCCAGACTCCTGTTTCTCACCCTCTGTTTCAAGCCTCCTGTTTCTCACCCTCTGTTTCCAGCCTCCTGTTTCTGCCCCTCTGTTTCCACACTCCTGTTTCTGCCCCACTGTTTCCAGACTCCTGTTTCTCACCCTCTGTTTCCAGACTCCTGTTTCTGCCCCTCTGTTTCCAGACTCCTGTTTCTGCCCCTCTGTTTCCAGACTCTGGTTTCTGCCCCTCTGTTTCCAGACTCCTGTTTCTCACCCTCTGTTTCCAGCCTCCTGTTTCTCGCCCTCTGTTTCCAGACTCCTGTTTCTGCCGCTCTGTTTCCAGACTGCTGTTTCTGCCCCTCTGTTTCCAGACTCCTGTTTCTGCCCCTCTGTTTCCAGCCTCCTGTTTCTCCCCCTCTGTTTCCAGACTCCTGTTTCTCCCCCTTTGTTTCCAGACTCCTGTTTCTCCTCCTCTGTTTCCAGACTCCTGTTTCTGCCCCTCTGTTTCATGACTCCTGTTTCTCACCCTCTGTTTCCAGTCTCCTCTTTCTGCCCCTCTGTTTCCAGCCTCCTGTTTCTGCCCCTCTGTTTCCAGTCTCCTGTTTCTCTCCCTCTGTTTCCAGACTCCTGTTCTGCCCCTCTATTTCCAGTCTCATGTTTCTCTCCCTCTGTTTCCAGACTCCTGTATCTGCCCCTCTGTTTCCAGACTTCTGTTTCTCACCCTGTGTTTCCAGACTCCTGTTTCTCCCCCTCTGTTTCCAGCCTCCTGTTTCTCCCCCTCTGTTTCCAGACTCCTATTTCTGCCCCTCTGTTTCCAGACTCCTGTTTCTCACCATCTGTTTCCTGACTCCTGTTTCTCCTCCTCAGTTTACAGGCTCCTGTTTCTCCCCCTCTGTTTTCAGACTCCTGTTTCTGCCCCTCTGTTTCCAGACTCCTGTTTCTGCCCCTCTGTTTCCAGCCTCCTGTTTCTCACCCTCTGTTTCCAGACTCCTGTTTCTCCCCCTCTGTTTCCAGACTCCTGTTTCTGCCCCTCTGTTTCCAGTCTCCTGTTTCTGCCCCTCTGTTTCCAGACTCCTGTTTCTCCCCCTCTGTTTCCAGACTCCTATTTCTCCCCCTCTGTTTCCAGACTCCTGTTTCTGCCCCTCTGTTTCCAGACTCTTGTTTCTCCACTCTGTTTTCAGACTCCTGTTTCTGCCCCTCTGTTTCCAGACTCCTGTTTTTGCCTCTCTGTTTCCAGACTCCTGTTTCTCACCCTCTCTTTCCAGACTCCTGTTTCTGCCCCTCTGTTTCGAGCCTCCTGATTCTGCCCCTCTGTTTCTAGCCTCCTCTTTCTCACCCTCTGTTTCCTGACTCCTGTTTGTCCCCCTCTGTTTCCAGGCTCCTCTTTCTTCCCCTCTGTTTCCAGCCTCCTGTTTCTCCCCCTCTGTTTCCAGACTCCTGTTTCTCCCCCTCTGTTTCCAGACTCCTGTTTCTGCCCCTCTGTTTCCAGCCTCCTGTTTCTGCCCCTCTGTTTCCAGCCTCCTGTTTCTCCCCCTCTGTTTCCGGACTCCTGTTTCTCCTCCGCTGTTTTCAGACTCCTGTTTCTGCCCCTCTGTTTCCATACTCCTGTTAACCCCCTCTGTTTCCTGACTCCTGTTTCTCACCCTCTGTTTCCAGGTTCCTGTTTCTGCCCCACTGTTTCCAGACTCCTCTTTCTGCTCCTCTGTTTCCAGCCTCCTGTTTCTCCCCCTCTGTTTCCAGGCTCCTGTTTCTCCCCCTCTGTTTTCAGACTCCTGATTCTGCCCCTCTGTTTCCAGACTGCTGTTTCTCCCCCTCTGTTTCCAGACTCCTGTTTCTGCCCCTCTGTTTCCAGTCTCCTGTTTCTCCCCCTTTGTTTCCAGACTCCTGTTTCTCACCCTCTGTTTCCAGACTCCTGTTCCTGCCCCTCTGTTTCCAGACTCCTGTTTCTTCCCCTCTGTTTCCAGACTCCTGTTTCTCCCCCTCTGTTTCCAGTCTCCTGTTTCTCCACCTCTGTTTCCAGACTCCTGTTTCTCACCGTCTGTTTCCAGGCTCCTGTTTCTCCCCCTCTGTTTCGAGCCACCTGTTTCTGCCCCTCTGTTTCCAGCCTCCTGTTTCTCCCCCTCTGTTTCCAAACTCCTGTTTCTGCCACTCTGTTTCCAGACTCCTGTTTCTGCCCCTCTGTTTCCAGACTCCTGTTTCTGCCCGTCTGTTTCCAGCCTCCTGTTTCTCCCCCTCTGTTTCCAGACTCCTGTTTCTCCTCCTCAGTTTACAGGCTCCTGTTTCTCCCCCTCTGTTTTCAGACTCCTGTTTCTGCCCCTCTGTTTCCAGACTCCTGTTTCTGCCCCTCTGTTTCCAGCCTCCTGTTTCTCACCCTCTGTTTCCAGACTCCTGTTTCTCCCCCTCTGTTTCCAGACTCCTGTTTCTGCCCCTCTGTTTCCAGTCTCCTGTTTCTGCCCCTCTGTTTCCAGACTCCTGTTTCTCACCCTCTGTTTCCAGACTCCTGTTTCTGCCCCTCTGTTTCCAGACTCCTGTTTCTGCCCCTCTGTTTCCAGACGCCTGTTTCTCCCCCTCTGTTTCCAGACTCCTGTTTCTCACCCTCTGTTTCCAGCCTCCTGTTTCTCACCCTCTGTTTCCAGCCTCCTGTTTCTGCCCCTCTGTTTCCTCACTCCTGTTTCTGCCCCACTGTTTCCAGACTCCTGTTTCTCACCCTCTGTTTCCAGACTCCTGTTTCTCCCCCTCTGTTTCCAGACTCCTGTTTCTGCCCCCCTGTTTCCAGACTCCTGTTTCTCACCCTCTGTTTCCAGTCTCCTCTTTCTGCCCTTCTGTTTCCAGCCTCCTGTTTCTGCCCCTCTGTTTCCAGTCTCCTGTTTCTCTCCCTCTGTTTCCAGACTCCTGTTTCTGCCCCTCTGTTTCCAGACTCCTGTTTCTGCCCCTCTGTTTCCAGAATTCTGTTTCTCACCCTGTGTTTCCAGACTCCTGTTTCTCCCCCTCTGTTTCCAGCCTCCTGTTTCTCCCCCTCTGTTTCCAGACTCCTATTTCTGCCCCTCTGTTTCCAGACTCCTGTTTCTCACCATCTGTTTCCAGACTCCTGTTTCTCCCCCTCTGTTTCCAGACTCCTATTTCTCCCCCTCTGTTTCCAGACTCCTGTTACTGCCCCTCTGTTTCCAGACTCTTGTTTCTCCACTCTGTTTTCAGACTCCTGTTTCTGCCCCTCTGTTTCCAGACTCCTGTTTCTCACCCTCTCTTTCCAGACTCCTGTTTCTGCCCCTCTGTTTCGAGCCTCCTGATTCTGCCCCTCTGTTTCTAGCCTCCTCTTTCTCACCCTCTGTTTCCTGACTCCTGTTTCTCCCCCTCTGTTTCCAGGCTCCGCTTTCTTCCCCTCTGTTTCCAGCCTCCTGTTTCTCCCCCTCTGTTTCCAGACTCCTGTTTCTGCCCCTCTGTTTCCAGCCTCCTGTTTCTGCCCCTCTGTTTCCAGCCTCCTGTTTCTCCCCCTCTGTTTCCGGACTCCTGTTTCTCCTCCGCTGTTTTCAGACTCCTGTTTCTGCCCCTCTGTTTCCATACTCCTGTTAACCCCCTCTGTTTCCTGACTCCTGTTTCTCACCCTCTGTTTCCAGGTTCCTGTTTCTGCCCCACTGTTTCCAGACTCCTCTTTCAGCCCCTCTGTTTCCAGCCTCCTGTTTCTCCCCCTCTGTTTCCAGGCTCCTGTTTCTCCCCCTCTGTTTTCAGACTCCTGATTCTGCCCCTCTGTTTCCAGACTGCTGTTTCTCCCCCTCTGTTTCCAGACTCCTGTTTCTGCCCCTCTGTTTCCAGTCTCCTGTTTCTCCCCCTTTCTTTCCAGACTCCTGTTTCTCACCCTCTGTTTCCAGACTCCTGTTCCTGCCCCTCTGTTTCCAGACTCCTGTTTCTTCCCCTCTGTTTCCAGACTCCTGTTTCTCCCCCTCTGTTTCCAGTCTCCTGTTTCTCCACCTCTGTTTCCAGACTCCTGTTTCTCACCGTCTGTTTCCAGACTCCTGTTTCTCCCCCTCTGTTTCGAGCCACCTGTTTCTGCCCCTCTGTTTCCAGCCTCCTGTTTCTCCCCCTCTGTTTCCAAACTCCTGTTTCTGCCACTCTGTTTCCAGACTCCTGTTTCTGCCCCTCTGTTTCCAGACTCCTGTTTCTGCCCCTCTGTTTCCAGCCTCCTGTTTCTCCCCCTCTGTTTCCAGACTCCTGTTTCTCCTCCTCAGTTTACAGGCTCCTGTTTCTCCCCCTCTGTTTTCAGACTCCTGTTTCTGCCCCTCTGTTTCCAGACTCCTGTTTCTGCCCCTCTGTTTCCAGCCTCCTGTTTCTCACCCTCTGTTTCCAGACTCCTGTTTCTCCCCCTCTGTTTCCAGACTCCTGTTTCTGCCCCTCTGTTTCCAGTCTCCTGTTTCTGCCCCTCTGTTTCCAGACTCCTGTTTCTCACCCTCTGTTTCCAGACTCCTGTTTCTGCCCCTCTGTTTCCAGACTCCTGTTTCTGCCCCTCTGTTTCCAGACGCCTGTTTCTCCCCCTCTGTTTCCAGACTCCTGTTTCTCACCCTTTGTTTCAAGCCTCCTGTTTCTCACCCTCTGTTTCCAGCCTCCTGTTTCTGCCCCTCTGTTTCCACACTCCTGTTTCTGCCCCACTGTTTCCAGACTCCTGTTTCTCACCCTCTGTTTCCAGACTCCTGTTTCTGCCCCTCTGTTTCCAGACTCCTGTTTCTGCCCCTCTGTTTCCAGACTCCGGTTTCTCCCCCTCTGTTTCCAGACTCCTGTTTCTCGCCCTCTGTTTCCAGACTCCTGTTTCTCCCCATCTGTTTCCAGACTCCTGTTTCTGCCCCCATGTTTCCAGACTCCTGTTTATCACCCTCTGTTTCCAGACTCCTGTTTCTGCCCCTCTGTTTCCAGACGCCTGTTTCTCCCCCTCTGTTTCCAGACTCCTGTTTCTCACCCTCTGTTTCAAGCCTCCTGTTTCTGCCCCTCTGTTTCCAGACTCCTGTTTCTGCCCCTCTGTTTCCAGCCTCCTGTTTCTCCCCCTCTGTTTCCAGACTCCTGTTTCTCCCCCTTTGTTTCCAGACTCCTGTTTCTCCTCCTCTGTTTCCAGACTCCTGTTTCTGCCCCTCTGTTTCATGACTCCTGTTTCTCACCCTCTGTTTCCAGTCTCCTCTTTCTGCCCCTCTGTTTCCAGCCTCCTGTTTCTGCCCCTCTGTTTCCAGTCTCCTGTTTCTCTCCCTCTGTTTCCAGACTCCTGTTCTGCCCCTCTATTTCCAGTCTCATGTTTCTCTCCCTCTGTTTCCAGACTCCTGTATCTGCCCCTCTGTTTCCAGACTTCTGTTTCTCACCCTGTGTTTCCAGACTCCTGTTTCTCCCCCTCTGTTTCCAGCCTCCTGTTTCTCCCCCTCTGTTTCCAGACTCCTATTTCTGCCCCTCTGTTTCCAGACTCCTGTTTCTCACCATCTGTTTCCTGACTCCTGTTTCTCCTCCTCAGTTTACAGGCTCCTGTTTCTCCCCCTCTGTTTTCAGACTCCTGTTTCTGCCCCTCTGTTTCCAGACTCCTGTTTCTGCCCCTCTGTTTCCAGCCTCCTGTTTCTCACCCTCTGTTTCCAGACTCCTGTTTCTCCCCCTCTGTTTCCAGACTCCTGTTTCTGCCCCTCTGTTTCCAGTCTCCTGTTTCTGCCCCTCTGTTTCCAGACTCCTGTTTCTCACCCTCTGTTTCCAGACTCCTGTTTCTGCCCCTCTGTTTCCAGACTCCTGTTTCTGCCCCTCTGTGTCCAGACGCCTGTTTCTCCCCCTCTGTTTCCAGACTCCTGTTTCTCACCCTCTGTTTCCAGCCTCCTGTTTCTCGCCCTCTGTTTCCAGACTCCTGTTTCTGCCGCTCTGTTTCCAGACTGCTATTTCTGCCCCTCTGTTTCCAGACTCCTGTTTCTGCCCCTCTGTTTCCAGCCTCCTGATTCAGCCACTCTGTTTCCAGACTCCTGTTTCTCGCCCTCTGTTTGCAGACCCCTGTTTCTCCCCCTCTGTTTTCAGACTCCTGTTTCTGCCCCTCTGTTTCCAGACTCCTGTTTCTCCCCCTCTGTTTCCAGACTCCTGTTTCTCCCCCTCTGTTTCGAGACTCCTGTTTCTCCCCCTCTGTTTCCAGACTCCTGTTTCTCCCCCTTTGTTTCCAGACTCCTGTTTCTCCTCCTCTGTTTCCAGACTCCTGTTTCTCTCCCTCTGTTTCCAGACTCCTGTTTCTGCCCCTCTGTTTCATGACTCCTGTTTCTCACCCTCTGTTTCCAGTCTCCTCTTTCTGCCCCTCTGTTTCCAGCCTCCTGTTTCTGCCCCTCTGTTTGCAGTCTCCTGTTTCTCTCCCTCTGTTTCCAGACTCCTGTTCTGCCCCTCTATTTCCAGTCTCATGTTTCTCTCCCTCTGTTTCCAGACTCCTGTATCTGCCCCTCTGTTTCCAGACTTCTGTTTCTCACCCTGTGTTTCCAGACTCCTGTTTCTCCCCCTCTGTTTCCAGCCTCCTGTTTCTCCCCCTCTGTTTCCAGACTCCTATTTCTGCCCCTCTGTTTCCAGACTCCTGTTTCTCACCATCTGTTTCCAGACTCCTGTTTCTCCCCCTCTGTTTCCAGACTCCTGTTTCTGCCCCTCTGTTTCCAGCCTCCTGTTTCTCCCCCTCTGTTTCCACACTCTTGTATCTGCCCCTCTGTTTCCAGACTCTTGTTTCTCCCCCTCTGTTTCCAGACTCCTGTTTCTCCCCCTCTGTTTCCAGACTCCTGTTTCTGCCCCTCTGTTTCCAGTCTCCTGTTTCACCCCCTTTGTTTCCAGACTCCTGTTTCTCACCCACTGTTTCCAGACTCCTGTTTCTGCCCCTCTGTTTCCAGACGCCTGTTTCTGCCCCTCTGTTTCCAGACTCCTGTTTCTCACGCTCTGCTTCCAGCCTCCTGTTTCTCACCCTCTGTTTCCAGACTCCTGTTTCTCACCCTCTGTTTCGAGCCACCTGTTTCTGCCCCTCTGTTTCCAGCTTCCTGTTTCTCCCCCTCTGTTTCCAAACTCCTGTTTCTGCCACTCTGTTTCCAGACTCCTGTTTCTGCCCCTCTGTTTCCAGACTCCTGTTTCTGCCCCTCTGTTTCCAGACTCCTGTTTCTCCCCCTCTGTTTCCAGACTCCTGTTTCTCCTCCTCAGTTTACAGGCTCCTGTTTCTCCCCCTCTGTTTTCAGACTCCTGTTTCTGCCCCTCTGTTTCCAGACTCCTGTTTCTGCCCCTCTGTTTCCAGCCTCCTGTTTCTCACCCTCTGTTTCCAGACTCCTGTTTCTCCACCTCTGTTTCCAGACTCCTGTTTCTGCCCCTCTGTTTCCAGTCTCCTGTTTCTGCCCCTCTGTTTCCAGACTCCTGTTTCTCACCCTCTGTTTCCAGACTCCTGTTTCTGCCCCTCTGTTCCCAGACTCCTGTTTCTGCCCCTCTGTTTCCAGACGCCTGTTTCTCCCCCTCTGTTTCCAGACTCCTGTTTCTCACCCTCTGTTTCCAGCCTCCTGTTTCTCACCCTCTGTTTCCAGCCTCCTGTTTCTGCCCCTCTGTTTCCACACTCCTGTTTCTGCCCCACTGTTTCCAGACTCCTGTTTCTCACCCTCTGTTTCCAGACTCCTGTTTCTGCCCCTCTGTTTCCAGACTCCGGTTTCTGCCCCTCTGTTTCCAGACTCCTGTTTCTCACCCTCTGTTTCCAGCCTCCTGTTTCTCGCCCACTGTTTCCAGACTCCTGTTTCTGCCGCTCTGTTTCCAGACTGCTGTTTCTGCCCCTCTGTTTCCAGACTCCTGTTTCTGCCCCTCTGTTTCCAGCCTCCTGATACAGCCCCTCTGTTTCCAGACTCCTGTTTCTCGCCCTGTTTGCAGACCCCTGTTTCTCCCCCTCTGTTTTCAGACTCCTGTTTCTGCCCATCTGTTTCCAGACTCCTGTTTCTCCCCCTCTGTTTCCAGACTCCTGTTTCTCCCCCTCTGTTTCCAGCCTCCTGTTTCTCCCCCTCTGTTTCCAGACTCCTGTTTCTCCCCCTTTGTTTCCAGACTCCTGTTTCTCCTCCTCTGTTTCCAGACTCCTGTTTCTCCCCCTCTGTTTCCAGACTCCTGTTTCTGCCCCTCTGTTTCATGACTCCTGTTTCTCACCCTCCGTTTCCAGTCTCCTCTTTCTGCCCCTCTGTTTCCAGCCTCCTGTTTCTGCCCCTCTGTTTCCAGTCTCCTGTTTCTCTCCCTCTGTTTCCAGACTCCTGTTCTGCCCCTCTATTTCCAGTCTCCTGTTTCTCTCCCTCTGTTTCCAGACTCCTGTATCTGCCCCTCTGTTTCCAGACTTCTGTTTCTCACCCTGTGTTTCCAGACTCCTGTTTCTCCCACTCTGTTTCCAGCCTCCTGTTTCTCCCCCTCTGTTTCCAGACTCCTATTTCTGCCCCTCTGTTTCCAGACTCCTGTTTCTCACCATCTGTTTCCAGACTCCTGTTTCTCCCCCTCTGTTTCCAGACTCCTGTTTCTGCCCCTCTGTTTCCAGCCTCCTGTTTCTCCCCCTCTGTTTCCACACTCTTGTATCTGCCCCTCTGTTTCCAGACTCTTGTTTCTCCCCCTCTGCTTCCAGACTCCTGTTTCTCCCCCTCTGTTTCCAGACTCCTGTTTCTGCCCCTCTGTTTCCAGTCTCCTGTTTCACCCCCTTTGTTTCCAGACTCCTGTTTCTCACCCTCTGTTTCCAGACTCCTGTTTCTGCCCCTCTGTTTCCAGACGCCTGTTTCTCCCCCTCTGTTTCCAGACTCCTGTTTCTCACCCTCAGTTTCCAGCCTCCTGTTTCTCACCCTCTGTTTCCAGCCTACTGTTTCTCCCCCTCTGTTTCCACACTCCTGTTTCTGCCCCACTGTTTCCAGGCTCCTGTTTCTCACCATCTGTTTCCAGACTCCTGTTTCTGCCCCTCTGTTTCCAGACTCCTGTTTCTGCCCCTCTGTTTCCAGACTCCGGTTTCAGCCCCTCTGTTTCCAGACTCCTCTTTCTCACCCACTGTTTCCTGACTCCTGTTTCTCCCCCTCTGTTTCCAGCCTCCTGTTTCTCCCCCTCTGTTTCCAGACTCCTGTTTCTCCCCCTCTGTTTCCAGACTCCTGTTTCTCCCCCTCTGTTTCCAGACTCCTGTTTCTGCCCCTCTGTTTCCAGCCTCCTGTTTCTGCCCCTCTGTTTCCAGCCTTCTGTTTCTCCCCCTCTGTTTCCAGACTCCTGTTTCTCCCCCTCTGTTTTCAGATTCCTGTTTCTGCCCCTCTGTTTCCAGACTCCTGTTTCTCTCCCTCTGTTTCCAGACTCCTGTTTCTGCCCCTCTATTTCCAGTCTCCTGTTTCTCTCCCTCTGTTTCCAGACTCCTGTTTCTGCCCCTCTGTTTCCAGACTTCTGTTTCTCACCCTGTGTTTCCAGACTCCTGTTTCTCCCCCTCTGTTTCCAGGCTCCTGATTCTCCCCCTCTGTTTTCAGACTCCTGATTCTGCCCCTCTGTTTCCAGACTCCTGTTTCTCCCCCTCTGTTTCCAGACTCCTGCTTCTCCCCCTCTGTTTCCAGCCTCCTGTTTCTGCCCCTCTGTTTCGAGACTCCTGTTTCTGCCCCTCTGTTTCCAGACTCCTGTTTCTCCCCCTCTGTTCCCAGACTCTTGTTTCTCCCCCTCTGTTTCCAGACTCCTGTTTCTCCCCCTCTGTTTCCAGTCTCCTGTTTCTCCACCTCTGTTTCCAGACTCCTGTTTCTCACCCTCTGTTTCGAGCCACCTGTTTCTGCCCCTCTGTTTCCAGCTTCCTGTTTCTCCCCCTCTGTTTCCAAACTCCTGTTTCTGCCACTCTGTTTCCAGACTCCTGTTTCTGCCCCTCTGTTTCCAGACTCCTGTTTCTGCCCCTCTGTTTCCAGACTCCTGTTTCTCCCCCTCTGTTTCCAGACTCCTGTTTCTCCTCCTCAGTTTACAGGCTCCTGTTTCTCCCCCTCTGTTTTCAGACTCCTGTTTCTGCCCCTCTGTTTCCAGACTCCTGTTTCTGCCCCTCTGTTTCCAGCCTCCTGTTTCTCACCCTCTGTTTCCAGACTCCTGTTTCTGCCCCTCTGTTTCCAGTCTCCTGTTTCTGCCCCTCTGTTTCCAGACTCCTGTTTCTCACCCTCTGTTTCCAGACTCCTGTTTCTGCCCCTCTGTTCCCAGACTCCTGTTTCTGCCCCTCTGTTTCCAGACGCCTGTTTCTCCCCCTCTGTTTCCAGACTCCTGTTTCTCACCCTCTGTTTCCAGCCTCCTGTTTCTCACCCTCTGTTTCCAGCCTCCTGTTTCTGCCCCTCTGTTTCCACACTCCTGTTTCTGCCCCACTGTTTCCAGACTCCTGTTTCTCACCCTCTGTTTCCAGACTCCTGTTTCTGCCCCTCTGTTTCCAGACTCCGGTTTCTGCCCCTCTGTTTCCAGACTCCTGTTTCTCACCCTCTGTTTCCAGCCTCCTGTTTCTCGCCCACTGTTTCCAGACTCCTGTTTCTGCCGCTCTGTTTCCAGACTGCTGTTTCTGCCCCTCTGTTTCCAGACTCCTGTTTCTGCCCCTCTGTTTCCAGCCTCCTGATACAGCCCCTCTGTTTCCAGACTCCTGTTTCTCGCCCTGTTTGCAGACCCCTGTTTCTCCCCCTCTGTTTTCAGACTCCTGTTTCTGCCCCTCTGTTTCCAGACTCCTGTTTCTCCCCCTCTGTTTCCAGACTCCTGTTTCTCCCCCTCTGTTTCCAGACTCCTGTTTCTCCCCCTCTGTTTCCAGACTCCTGTTTCTCCCCCTTTGTTTCCAGACTCCTGTTTCTCCTCCTCTGTTTCCAGACTCCTGTTTCTCCCCCTCTGTTTCCAGACTCCTGTTTCTGCCCCTCTGTTTCATGACTCCTGTTTCTCACCCTCTGTTTCCAGTCTCCTCTTTCTGCCCCTCTGTTTCCAGCCTCCTGTTTCTGCCCCTCTGTTTCCAGTCTCCTGTTTCTCTCCCTCTGTTTCCAGACTCCTGTTCTGCCCCTCTATTTCCAGCCTCCTGTTTCTCTCCCTCTGTTTCCAGACTCCTGTATCTGCCCCTCTGTTTCCAGACTTCTGTTTCTCACCCTGTGTTTCCAGACTCCTGTTTCTCCCACTCTGTTTCCAGCCTCCTGTTTCTCCCCCTCTGTTTCCAGACTCCTATTTCTGCCCCTCTGTTTCCAGACTCCTGTTTCTCACCATCTGTTTCCAGACTCCTGTTTCTCCCCCTCTGTTTCCAGACTCCTGTTTCTGCCCCTCTGTTTCCAGCCTCCTGTTTCTCCCCCTCTGTTTCCACACTCTTGTATCTGCCCCTCTGTTTCCAGACTCTTGTTTCTCCCCCTCTGCTTCCAGACTCCTGTTTCTCCCCCTCTGTTTCCAGACTCCTGTTTCTGCCCCTCTGTTTCCAGTCTCCTGTTTCACCCCCTTTGTTTCCAGACTCCTGTTTCTCACCCTCTGTTTCCAGACTCCTGTTTCTGCCCCTCTGTTTCCAGACGCCTGTTTCTCCCCCTCTGTTTCCAGACTCCTGTTTCTCACCCTCAGTTTCCAGCCTCCTGTTTCTCACCCTCTGTTTCCAGCCTACTGTTTCTCCCCCTCTGTTTCCACACTCCTGTTTCTGCCCCACTGTTTCCAGGCTCCTGTTTCTCACCATCTGTTTCCAGACTCCTGTTTCTGCCCCTCTGTTTCCAGACTCCTGTTTCTGCCCCTCTGTTTCCAGACTCCGGTTTCAGCCCCTCTGTTTCCAGACTCCTCTTTCTCACCCACTGTTTCCTGACTCCTGTTTCTCCCCCTCTGTTTCCAGCCTCCTGTTTCTCCCCCTCTGTTTCCAGACTCCTGTTTCTCCCCCTCTGTTTCCAGACTCCTGTTTCTCCCCCTCTGTTTCCAGACTCCTGTTTCTGCCCCTCTGTTTCCAGCCTCCTGTTTCTGCCCCTCTGTTTCCAGCCTTCTGTTTCTCCCCCTCTGTTTCCAGACTCCTGTTTCTCCCCCTCTGTTTTCAGATTCCTGTTTCTGCCCCTCTGTTTCCAGACTCCTGTTTCTCTCCCTCTGTTTCCAGACTCCTGTTTCTGCCCCTCTATTTCCAGTCTCCTGTTTCTCTCCCTCTGTTTCCAGACTCCTGTTTCTGCCCCTCTGTTTCCAGACTTCTGTTTCTCACCCTGTGTTTCCAGACTCCTGTTTCTCCCCCTCTGTTTCCAGGCTCCTGATTCTCCCCCTCTGTTTTCAGACTCCTGATTCTGCCCCTCTGTTTCCAGACTCCTGTTTCTCCCCCTCTGTTTCCAGACTCCTGCTTCTCCCCCTCTGTTTCCAGCCTCCTGTTTCTGCCCCTCTGTTTCGAGACTCCTGTTTCTGCCCCTCTGTTTCCAGACTCCTGTTTCTCCCCCTCTGTTCCCAGACTCTTGTTTCTCCCCCTCTGTTTCCAGACTCCTGTTTCTCCCCCTTTGTTTCCAGACTCCTGTTTCTCACCCTCTGTTTCCAGCCTCCTGTTTCTCACCCTCTGTTTCCAGCCTCCTGTTTCTCCCCGTCTGTTTCCACACTCCTTTTTCTGCCCCACTGTTTCCCGACTCCTGTTTCTCACCCTCTGTTTCCAGACTCCTGTTTCTGCCCCTCTGTTTCCAGACTCCTGTTTCTGCCCCTCTGTTTCCAGACTCCGGTTTCTGCCCCTCTGTTTCCAGACTCCTCTTTCTCACCCTCTGTTTCCAGACTCCTGTTTCTGCCCCTCTGTTTCCAGACTCCTGTTTCTGCCCCTCTGTTTCCAGGCTCCTGTTTCTGCCCCTCTGTTTCCAGCCTCCTGTTTCTGCCCCTCTGTTTCCAGTCTCCTGTTTCTCCCCCTCTGTTTGCAGACACCTGTTTCTCCCCCTCTGTTTCCAGACTCCTGTTTCTCCCCCTCTGTTACCAGACTCCTGTTTCTCCACCTCTGTTTCCAGACTCCTGTTTCTGCCCCCCTGTTTCCAGACTCCTGTTTCTCACCCTCTGTTTCCAGTCTCTTCTTTCTGCCCCTCTGTTTCCAGCCTCCTGTTTCTGCCCCTCTGTTTCCAGTCTCCTGTTTCTCTCCCTCTGTTTTCAGACTCCTGTTTCTCCCCATCTGTTTTCAGACTCCTGTTTCTGCCCCTCTGTTTCCAGACTCCTGTTTCTCCCCCTCTGTTTCCAGACTCCTGTTTCTCCCCCTCTGTTTCCAGACTCCTGTTTCTCCCCCTCTGTTTACAGACTCCTGTTTCTCCCCCTCTGTTTCCAGCCTCCTGTTTCTCCCCCTCTGTTTCCAAACTCCTGTTTCTGCCCCTCTGTTTCCAGACTCCTGTTTCTGCCCCACTGTTTCCAGACTCCTCTTTCTGCCCCTCTGTTTCCAGCCTCCTGTTTCTCCCCCTCTGTTTCCAGACTCCTGTTTCTCCCCTTCTGTTTCCAGACTCCTGTTTCTGCCCCTCTGTTTCCAGACTCCTGTTTCTGCCCCTCTGTTTCCAGAATTCCGTTTCTCACCCTGTGTTTCCAGACTCCTGTTTCTCCCCCTCTGTTTCCAGCCTCCTGTTTCTCCCCCTCTGTTTCCAGACTCCTATTTCAGCCCCTCTGTTTCCAGACTCCTGTTTCTCACCATCTGTTTCCAGACTCCTGTTTCTCCCCCTCTGTTTCCAGACTCCTGTTTCTGCCCCTCTGTTTCCAGACTCTTGTTTCTCCCCTCTGTTTCCAGACTCCTGTTTCTGCCCCTCTGTTTCCAGACTCCTGTTTCTTCCCCTCTGTTTCCAGCCTCCTGTTTCTCCCCCTCTGTTTCCAGACTCTTGTTTCTCCACCTCTGTTTTCAGACTCCTGTTTCTCCCCCTCTGTTTCCAGTCTCCTGTTTCTCACCCTCTGTTTCCAGACTCCTGTTTCTGCCCCTCTGTTTCCAGCCTCCTGTTTCTCCCCCTCTGTTTCCAGACTCCTGTTTCTCCTCCTCTGTTTTCAGACTCCTGTTTCTCCCCATCTGTTTTCAGACTCCTGTTTCTGCCCCTCTGTTTCCAGACTCCTGTTTCTCCCCCTCTGTTTCCAGACTCCTGTTTCTCCCCCTCTGTTTCCAGACTCCTGTTTCTCCCCCTCTGTTTACAGACTCCTGTTCCTCCCCCTCTGTTTCCAGCCTCCTGTTTCTCCCCCTCTGTTTCCAAACTCCTGTTTCTGCCCCTCTGTTTCCAGACTCCTGTTTCTGCCCCACTGTTTCCAGACTCCTCTTTCTGCCCCTCTGTTTCCAGCCTCCTGTTTCTCCCCCTCTGTTTCCAGACTCCTGTTTCTCCCCTTCTGTTTCCAGACTCCTGTTTCTGCCCCTCTGTTTCCAGACTCCTGTTTCTGCCCCTCTGTTACCAGCCTCCTGTATCTGCCCCTCTGTTTCCAGCCTCCTGTTTCTCCCCCTCTGTTTCCAGACTCCTGTTTCTCCTCCTCTGTTTTCAGACTCCTGTTTCTCCCCATCTGTTTTCAGACTCCTGTTTCTGCCCCTCTGTTTCCAGACTCCTGTTTCTCCCCCTCTGTTTCCAGACTCCTCTTTCTCCCCCTCTGTTTCCAGACTCCTGTTTCTCCTCCTCTGTTTACAGACTCCTGTTTCTCCCCCTCTGTTTCCAGCCTCCTGTTTCTCCCCCTCTGTTTCCAAACTCCTGTTTCTGCCCCTCTGTTTCCAGACTCATGTTTCTCCCCCTCTGTTTCCAGACTCCTGTTTCTGCCCCTCTGTTTCCTGACTTCTGTTTCTCACCCTGTGTTTCCAGACTCCTGTTTCTCCCCCTCTGTTTCCAGCCTCCTGTTTCTCCCCCTCGGTTTCCAGACTCCTATTTCTGCCCCTCTGTTTCCAGACTCCTGTTTCTCACCATCTGTTTCCAGACTCCTGTTTCTCCCCCTCTGTTTCCAGACTTCTGTTTCTGCCCCTCTGTTTCCAGACTCTTGTATCTCCCCCTCTGTTTCCAGACTCCTGTTTCTGCCCCTCTGTTTCCAGACTCCTGTTTCTGCCCCTCTGTTTCGAGCCTCCTGATTCTGCCCCTCTGTTTCCAGCCTCCTCTTTCTCACCCTCTGTTTCCTGACTCCTGTTTCTCCCCCTCTGTTTCCAGACTCCTGTTTCTGCCCCTCTGTTTCCAGACTCCTGTTTCTCCCCCTCTGTTTCCAGACTCCTGTTTCTCCCCCTCTGTTTCCAGACTCCTGTTTCTCACCCTCTGTTTCCAGGCTCCTGTTTCTCACCCTCTGTTTCGAGCCTCCAGTTTCTGCCCCTCTGTTTCCAGCCTCCTGTTTCTCCCCCTCTGTTTCCAAAATCCTGTTTCTGCCCCTCTGTTTCCAGACTCCTGTTTCTCCCCCTTTGTTTCCAGACTGCTGTTTCTGCCCCTCTGTTTCCAGACTCCTGTTTCTCCCCCTCTGTTTCCAGACTCCTGTTTCTGCCCCTCTGTTTCCAGAATTCTGTTTCTCACCCTGTGTTTCCAAACTCCTGTTTCTGCCACTCTGTTTCCAGACTCCTGTATCTGCCCCTCTGTTTCCAGACTCCTGTTTCTGCCCCTCTGTTTCCAGCCTCCTGTTTCTCCCCCTCTGTTTCCAGACTCCTGTTTCTCCTCCTCAGTTTACAGGCTCCTGTTTCTCCCCCTCTGTTTTCAGACTCCTGTTTCTGCCCCTCTGTTTCCAGACTCCTGTTTCTGCCCCTCTGTTTCCAGCCTCCTGTTTCTCACCCTCTGTTTCCAGACTCCTGTTTCTCCCCCTCTGTTTCCAGACTCCTGTTTCTGCCCCTCTGTTTCCAGTCTCCTGTTTCTGCCCCTCTGTTTCCAGACTCCTGTTTCTCACCCACTGTTTCCAGACTCCTGTTTCTGCCCCTCTGTTTCCAGACTCCTGTTTCTGCCCCTCTGTTTCCAGACGCCTGTTTCTCCCCCTCTGTTTCCAGACTCCTGTTTCTCACCCTCTGTTTCCAGCCTCCTGTTTCTCCCCCTCTGTTTCCAGACTCCTGTTTCTCACCATCTGTTTCCAGACTCCTATTTCTCCCCCTCTGTTTCCAGACTCTTGTTTCTGCCCCTCTGCTTCCAGCCTCCTGTTTCTGCCCCTCTGTTTCCAGCCTCCTGTTTCTCCCCCTCTGTTTTCAGACTCCTGTTTCTGCCCCTCTGTTTCCAGACTCCTGTTTCTCCCCCTCTGTTTCCAGACTCCTGCTTCTCCCCCTCTGTTTCCAGCCTCCTGTTTCTGCCTCTCAGTTTCGAGAATCCTGTTTCTGCCCCTCTGTTTCCAGCCTCCTGTTTCTCCACCTCTGTTTCCAGACTCCTGTTTCTCCCCCTCTGTTTCCAGACTCCTGTTTCTGCCCCTCTGTTTCCAGTCTCCTGCTTCTGCCCCTCTGATTCCAGACTCCTGTTTCTCACCCTCTGTTTACAGGCTCCTGTTTCTCCCCCTCTGTTTTCAGACTCCTGATTCTGCCCCTCTGTTTCCAGACTCCTGTTTCTCCCCCTCTGTTTCCAGACTCCTGCTTCTGCCCCTCTGTTTCCAGCCTCCTGTTTCTGCCCCTCTGTTTCGAGACTCCTGTTTCTGCCCCTCTGTTTCCAGCCTCCTGTTTCTCCCACTCTGTTTCCAGACTCCTGTTTCTTCCCCTCTGTTTCCAGACTCCTGTTTCTGCCCCTCTGTTTCCAGTCTCCTGTTTCTCCCCCTTTGTTTCCAGACTCCTGTTTCTCACCCTCTGTTTCCAGACTCCTGTTTCTGCCCCTCTGTTTCCAGACGCCTGTTTCTCCCCCTCTTTTTCCAGACTCCTGTTTCTCACCCTCTGTTTCCAGCCTCCTGTTTCTCACCCTCTGTTTCCAGCCTCCTGTTTCTCCCCCTCTGTTTCCACACTCCTGTTTCTGCCCCACTGTTTCCAGACTCCTGTTTCTCACCCTCTGTTTCCAGACTCCGGTTTCTGCCCCTCTGTTTCCAGACTCCTCTTTCTCACCCTCTGTTAACTGACTCCTGTTTCTCCCCCTCTGTTTCCAGGCTCCTGTTTCTTCCCCTCTGTTTCCAGCCTCCTGTTTCTCCCCCTCTGTTTCCAGACTCCTGTTTCTCCCCCTCTGTTTCCAGACTCCTGTTTCTCCCCCTCTGTTTCCAGACTCCTGTTTCTCCCCCTCTGTTTCCAGACACCTGTTTCTCCCCCTCTGTTTACAGACTCCTGTTTCTGCCCCTCACTTTCCAGACTCCTGTTTCTCACCCTCTGTTTCCAGTCTCCTCTACCTGCCCCTCTGTTTCCAGCCTCCTGTTTCTGCCCCTCTGTTTCCAGTCTCCTGTTTCTGTCCATCTGTTTCCAGACTCCTGTTTCTGCCCCTCTATTTCCAGTCTCCTGTTTCTTTCCCTCTGTTTCCAGACTCCTGTTTCTGCCCCTCTGTTTCCAGACTTCTGTTTCTCACCCTGTGTTTCCAGACTCCTGTTTCTCCCCCTCTGTTTCCAGGCTCCTGTTTCTCCCCCTCTGTTTTCAGACTCCTGATTCTGCCCCTCTGTTTCCAGACTCCTGTTTCTCCCCCTCTATTTCCAGACTCCTCCTTCTCCGCCTCTGTTTCCAGCCTCCTGTTTCTGCCCCTCTGTTTCCAGACTCCTGTTTCTGCCCCTCTGTTTCCAGCCTCCTGTTTCTCCCCCTCTGTTTCCAGACTCCTGTTTCTCCCCCTCTGTTTCCAGACTCCTTTTTCTGCCCCTCTGTTTCCAGTCTCCTGTTTCTCCCCCTTTGTATCCAGACTCCTGTTTCTCCCCCTCTGTTTCCAGACTCCTGTTTCTGCCCCTCTGTTTCCAGACGCCTGTTTCTCCCCCTCTGTTTCCAGACTCATGTTTCTCACCCTCTGTTTCCATCCTCCTGTTTCTCACCCTCTGTTTCCACACTCCTGTTTCTGCCCCACTGTTTCCAGACTCCTGTTTCTCACCCTCTGTTTCCAGACTCCTGTTTCTGCCCCTCTGTTTCCAGACTCCTGTTTCTGCCCCTCTGTTTCCCGACTCCGGTTTCTGCCCCTCTGTTTCCAGACTCCTGTTTCTCGCCCTCTGTTTCCAGACTCCTGTTTCTGCCCCTCTGTTTCCAGACTCCTGTTTCTGCCCCTCTGTTTCCAGACTCCTGTTTCTGCCCCTCTGTTTCCAGACTCCTGTTTCTGCCCCTCTGTTTCCAGCCTCCTGTTTCTGCCCCTCTGTTTCCAGTCTCCTGTTTCTCCCCCTCTGTTACCAGACTCCTGTTTCTCCCCCTCTGTTTCCAGACTCCTGTTTCTGCCCCCCTGTTTCCAGACTCCTGTTTCTCACCCTCTGTTTCCAGTCTCCTCTTTCTGCCCTTCTGTTTCCAGCCTCCTGTTTCTGCCCCTCTGTTTCCAGTCTCCTGTTTCTCTCCCTCTGTTTCCAGACTCCTGTTTCTGCCCCTCTGTTTGCAGACTCCTGTTTCTGCCCCTCTGTTTCCAGAATTCTGTTTCTCACCCTGTGTTTCCAGACTCCTGTTTCTCCCCCTCTGTTTCCAGCCTCCTGTTTCTCCCCCTCTGTTTCCAGACGCCTATTTCTGCCCCTCTGTTTCCAGACTCCTGTTTCTCACCATCTGTTTCCAGACTCCTGTTTCTCCCCCTCTGTTTCCAGACTCCTATTTCTCCCCCTCTGTTACCAGACTCCTGTTTCTGCCCCTCTGTTTCCAGACTCTTGTTTCTCCACTCTGTTTTCAGACTCCTGTTTCTGCCCCTCTGTTTCCAGACTCCTGTTTCTGCCTCTCTGTTTCCAGACTCCTGTTTCTCACCCTCTCTTTCCAGACTCCTGTTTCTGCCCCTCTGTTTCGAGCCTCCTGATTCTGCCCCTCTGTTTCTAGCCTCCTCATTCTCACACTCTGTTTCCTGACTCCTGTTTCTCCCCCTCTGTTTCCAGGCTCCGCTTTCTTCCCCTCTGTTTCCAGCCTCCTGTTTCTCCCCCTCTGTTTCCAGACTCCTGTTTCTCCCCCTCTGTTTCCAGACTCCAGTTTCTGCCCCTCTGTTTCCAGCCTCCTGTTTCTGCCCCTCTGTTTCCAGCCTCCTGTTTCTCCCCCTCTGTTTCCGGACTCCTGTTTCTCCTCCGCTGTTTTCAGACTCCTGTTTCTGCCCCTCTGTTTCCATACTCCTGTTAACCCCCTCTGTTTCCTGACTCCTGTTTCTCACCCTCTGTTTCCAGGTTCCTGTTTCTGCCCCACTGTTTCCAGACTCCTCTTTCTGCCCCTCTGTTTCCAGCCTCCTGTTTCTCCCCCTCTGTTTCCTGGCTCCTGTTTCTCCCCCTCTGTTTTCAGACTCCTGATTCTGCCCCTCTGTTTCCAGACTCCTGTTTCTCACCCACTGTTTCCAGACTCCTGTTTCTGCCCCTCTGTTTCCAGACTCCTGTTTCTGCCCCTCTGTTTCCAGACGCCTGTTTCTCCCCCTCTGTTTCCAGACTCCTGTTTCTCACCCTCTGTTTCCAGCCTCCTGTTTCTCCCCCTCTGTTTCCAGACTCCTGTTTCTCACCATCTGTTTCCAGACTCCTGTTTCTCCCCCTCTGTTTCCAGACTCTTGTTTCTGCCCCTCTGCTTCCAGCCTCCTGTTTCTGCCCCTCTGTTTCCAGCCTCCTGTTTCTCCCCCTCTGTTTTCAGACTCCTGTTTCTGCCCCTCTGTTTCCAGACTCCTGTTTCTCCCCCTCTGTTTCCAGACTCCTGCTTCTCCCCCTCTGTTTCCAGCCTCCTGTTTCTGCCTCTCAGTTTCGAGAATCCTGTTTCTGCCCCTCTGTTTCCAGCCTCCTGTTTCTCCACCTCTGTTTCCAGACTCCTGTTTCTCCCCCTCTGTTTCCAGACTCCTGTTTCTGCCCCTCTGTTTCCAGTCTACTGTTTCTGCCCCTCTGATTCCAGACTCCTGTTTCTCACCGTCTGTTTACAGGCTCCTGTTTCTCCCCCTCTGTTTTCAGACTCCTGATTCTGCCCCTCTGTTTCCAGACTCCTGTTTCTCCCCCTCTGTTTCCAGACTCCTGCTTCTGCCCCTCTGTTTCCAGCCTCCTGTTTCTGCCCCTCTGTTTCGAGACTCCTGTTTCTGCCCCTCTGTTTCCAGCCTCCTGTTTCTCCCCCTCTGTTTCCAGACTCCTGTTTCTTCCCCTCTGTTTCCAGACTCCTGTTTCTGCCCCTCTGTTTCCAGTCTCCTGTTTCTCCCCCTTTGTTTCCAGACTCCTGTTTCTCACCCTCTGTTTCCAGACTCCTGTTTCTGCCCCTCTGTTTCCAGACGCCTGTTTCTCCCCCTCTTTTTCCAGACTCCTGTTTCTCACCCTCTGTTTCCAGCCTCCTGTTTCTCACCCTCTGTTTCCAGCCTCCTGTTTCTCCCCCTCTGTTTCCACACTCCTGTTTCTGCCCCACTGTTTCCAGACTCCTGTTTCTCACCCTCTGTTTCCAGACTCCGGTTTCTGCCCCTCTGTTTCCAGACTCCTCTTTCTCACCCTCTGTTAACTGACTCCTGTTTCTCCCCCTCTGTTTCCAGGCTCCTGTTTCTTCCCCTCTGTTTCCAGCCTCCTGTTTCTCCCCCTCTGTTTCCAGACTCCTGTTTCTCCCCCTCTGTTTCCAGACTCCTGTTTCTCCCCCTCTGTTTCCAGACTCCTGTTTCTCCCCCTCTGTTTCCAGACACCTGTTTCTCCCCCTCTGTTTACAGACTCCTGTTTCTGCCCCTCACTTTCCAGACTCCTGTTTCTCACCCTCTGTTTCCAGTCTCCTCTACCTGCCCCTCTGTTTCCAGCCTCCTGTTTCTGCCCCTCTGTTTCCAGTCTCCTGTTTCTGTCCATCTGTTTCCAGACTCCTGTTTCTGCCCCTCTATTTCCAGTCTCCTGTTTCTTTCCCTCTGTTTCCAGACTCCTGTTTCTGCCCCTCTGTTTCCAGACTTCTGTTTCTCACCCTGTGTTTCCAGACTCCTGTTTCTCCCCCTCTGTTTCCAGGCTCCAGTTTCTCCCCCTCTGTTTTCAGACTCCTGATTCTGCCCCTCTGTTTCCAGACTCCTGTTTCTCCCCCTCTATTTCCAGACTCCTCCTTCTCCGCCTCTGTTTCCAGCCTCCTGTTTCTGCCCCTCTGTTTCCAGACTCCTGTTTCTGCCCCTCTGTTTCCAGCCTCCTGTTTCTCCCCCTCTGTTTCCAGACTCCTGTTTCTCCCCCTCTGTTTCCAGACTCCTTTTTCTGCCCCTCTGTTTCCAGTCTCCTGTTTCTCCCCCTTTGTATCCAGACTCCTGTTTCTCCCCCTCTGTTTCCAGACTCCTGTTTCTGCCCCTCTGTTTCCAGACGCCTGTTTCTCCCCCTCTGTTTCCAGACTCATGTTTCTCACCCTCTGTTTCCATCCTCCTGTTTCTCACCCTCTGTTTCCACACTCCTGTTTCTGCCCCACTGTTTCCAGACTCCTGTTTCTCACCCTCTGTTTCCAGACTCCTGTTTCTGCCCCTCTGTTTCCAGACTCCTGTTTCTGCCCCTCTGTTTCCCGACTCCGGTTTCTGCCCCTCTGTTTCCAGACTCCTGTTTCTCGCCCTCTGTTTCCAGACTCCTGTTTCTGCCCCTCTGTTTCCAGACTCCTGTTTCTGCCCCTCTGTTTCCAGACTCCTGTTTCTGCCCCTCTGTTTCCAGACTCCTGTTTCTGCCCCTCTGTTTCCAGCCTCCTGTTTCTGCCCCTCTGTTTCCAGTCTCCTGTTTCTCCCCCTCTGTTACCAGACTCCTGTTTCTCCCCCTCTGTTTCCAGACTCCTGTTTCTGCCCCCCTGTTTCCAGACTCCTGTTTCTCACCCTCTGTTTCCAGTCTCCTCTTTCTGCCCTTCTGTTTCCAGCCTCCTGTTTCTGCCCCTCTGTTTCCAGTCTCCTGTTTCTCTCCCTCTGTTTCCAGACTCCTGTTTCTGCCCCTCTGTTTCCAGACTCCTGTTTCTGCCCCTCTGTTTCCAGAATTCTGTTTCTCACCCTGTGTTTCCAGACTCCTGTTTCTCCCCCTCTGTTTCCAGCCTCCTGTTTCTCCCCCTCTGTTTCCAGACGCCTATTTCTGCCCCTCTGTTTCCAGACTCCTATTTCTCCCCCTCTGTTACCAGACTCCTGTTTCTGCCCCTCTGTTTCCAGACTCTTGTTTCTCCACTCTGTTTTCAGACTCCTGTTTCTGCCCCTCTGTTTCCAGACTCCTGTTTCTGCCTCTCTGTTTCCAGACTCCTGTTTCTCACCCTCTCTTTCCAGACTCCTGTTTCTGCCCCTCTGTTTCGAGCCTCCTGATTCTGCCCCTCTGTTTCTAGCCTCCTCATTCTCACACTCTGTTTCCTGACTCCTGTTTCTCCCCCTCTGTTTCCAGGCTCCGCTTTCTTCCCCTCTGTTTCCAGCCTCCTGTTTCTCCCCCTCTGTTTCCAGACTCCTGTTTCTCCCCCTCTGTTTCCAGACTCCAGTTTCTGCCCCTCTGTTTCCAGCCTCCTGTTTCTGCCCCTCTGTTTCCAGCCTCCTGTTTCTCCCCCTCTGTTTCCGGACTCCTGTTTCTCCTCCGCTGTTTTCAGACTCCTGTTTCTGCCCCTCTGTTTCCATACTCCTGTTAACCCCCTCTGTTTCCTGACTCCTGTTTCTCACCCTCTGTTTCCAGGTTCCTGTTTCTGCCCCACTGTTTCCAGACTCCTCTTTCTGCCCCTCTGTTTCCAGCCTCCTGTTTCTCCCCCTCTGTTTCCTGGCTCCTGTTTCTCCCCCTCTGTTTTCAGACTCCTGATTCTGCCCCTCTGTTTCCAGACTGCTGTTTCTCCCCCTCTGTTTCCAGGCTCCTGTTTCTGCCCCTCTGTTTCCAGTCTCCTGTTTCTCCCCCTTTGTTTCCAGACTCCTGTTTCTCACCCTCTGTTTCCAGACTCCTGTTCCTGCCCCTCTGTTTCCAGACTCCTGTTTCTTCCCCTCTGTTTCCAGACTCCTGTTTCTCCCCCTCTGTTTCCAGTCTCCTGTTTCTCCACCTCTGTTTCCAGACTCCTGTTTCTCACCGTCTGTTTCCAGACTCCTGTTTCTCCCCCTCTGTTTCGAGCCACCTGTTTCTGCCCCTCTGTTTCCAGCCTCCTGTTTCTCCCCCTCTGTTTCCAAACTCCTGTTTCTGCCACTCTGTTTCCAGACTCCTGTTTCTGCCCCTCTGTTTCCAGACTCCTGTTTCTTCCCCTCTGTTTCCAGCCTCCTGTTTCTCCCCCTCTGTTTCCAGACTCCTGTTTCTCCTCCTCAGTTTACAGGCTCCTGTTTCTCCCCCTCTGTTTTCAGACTCCTGTTTCTGCCCCTCTGTTTCCAGACTCCTGTTTCTGCCCCTCTGTTTCCAGCCTCCTGTTTCTCACCCTCTGTTTCCAGACTCCTGTTTCTCCCCCTCTGTTTCCAGACTCCTGTTTCTGCCCCTCTGTTTCCAGTCTCCTGTTTCTGCCCCTCTGTTTCCAACCTCCTGTTCTCACCCTCTGTTTCCAGACTCCTGTTTCTGCCCCTCTGTTTCCAGACTCCTGTTTCTGCCCCTCAGTTTCCAGACGCCTGTTTCTCCCCCTCTGGTTCCAGACTCCTGTTTCTCACCCTCTGTTTCCAGCCTCCTATTTCTCACCCTCTGTTTCCAGCCTCCTGTTTCTGCCCCACTGTTTCCACACTCCTGTTTCTGCCCCACTGTTTCCAGACTCCTGTTTCTCACCCTCTGTTTCCAGACTCCTGTTTCTGCCCCTCTGTTTCCAGACTCCTGTTTCTGCCCCTCGGTTTCCAGACTCCGGTTTCTGCCCCTCTGTTTCCAGACTCCTGTTTCTCACCCTCTGTTTCCAGCCTCCTGTTTCTCGCCCTCTGTTTCCAGACTCCTGTTTCTCCCCCTCTGTTTCCAGACTCCTGTATCTCCCCCTCTGTTTCCAGACTCCTGTTTCTCCCCCTTTGTTTCCAGACTCCTGTTTCTCCTCCTCTGTTTCCAGACTCCTGTTTCTCCCCCTCTGTTTCCAGACTCCTGTTTCTGCCCCTCTGTTTCATGACTCCTGTTTCTCACCCTCTGTTTCCAGTCTCCTCTTTCTGCCCCTCTGTTTCCAGCCTCCTGTTTCTGCCCCTCTGTTTCCAGTCTCCTGTTTCTCTCCCGCTGTTTCCAGACTCCTGTATCTGCCCCTCTGTTTCCAGACTTCTGTTTCTCACCCTGTGTTTCCAGACTCCTGTTTCTCCCCCTCTGTTTCCAGCCTCCTGTTTCTCCCCCTCTGTTTCCAGACTCCTATTTCTGCCCCTCTGTTTCCAGACTCCTGTTTCTCACCATCTGTTTCCTGACTCCTGTTTCTCCTCCTCAGTTTACAGGCTCCTGTTTCTCCCCCTCTGTTTTCAGACTCCTGTTTCTGCCCCTCTGTTTCCAGACTCCTGTTTCTGCCCCTCTGTTTCCAGCCTCCTGTTTCTCCCCCTCTGTTTCCAGACTCCTGTTTCTCCCCCTCTGTTTCCAGACTCCTGTTTCTGCCCCTCTGTTTCCAGTCTCCTGTTTCTGCCCCTCTGTTTCCAGACTCCTGTTTCTCACCCTCTGTTTCCAGACTCCTGTTTCTGCCCCTCTGTTTCCAGACTCCTGTTTCTGCCCCTCTGTGTCCAGACGCCTGTTTCTCCCCCTCTGTTTCCAGACTCCTGTTTCTCACCCTCTGTTTCCAGCCTCCTGTTTCTCACCCTCTGTTTCCAGCCTCCTGTTTCTGCCCCTCTGTTTCCACACTCCTGTTTCTGCCCCACTGTTTCCAGACTCCTGTTTCTCACCCTCTGTTTCCAGACTCCTGTTTCTGCCCCTCTGTTTCCAGACTCCTGTTTCTGCCCCTCTGTTTCCAGACTCCGGTTTCTGCCCCTCTGTTTCCAGACTCCTGTTTCTCACCCTCTGTTTCCAGCCTCCTGTTTCTCGCCCTCTGTTTCCAGACTCCTGTTTCTGACGCTCTGTTTCCAGACTGCTGTTTCTGCCCCTCTGTTTCCAGACTCCGGTTTCTGCCCCTCTGTTTCCAGACTCCTGTTTCTCACCCTCTGTTTCCAGCCTCCTGTTTCTCGCCCTCTGTTTCCAGACTCCTGTTTCTGACGCTCTGTTTCCAGACTGCTGTTTCTGCCCCTCTGTTTCCAGACTCCTGTTTCTCCCCCTTTGTTTCCAGACTCCTGTTTCTCCTCCTCTGTTTCCAGACTCCTGTTTCTCTCCCTCTGTTTCCAGACTCCTGTTTCTGCCCCTCTGTTTCATGACTCCTGTTTCTCACCCTCTGTTTCCAGTCTCCTCTTTCTGCCCCTCTGTTTCCAGCCTCCTGTTTCTGCCCCTCTGTTTGCAGTCTCCTGTTTCTCTCCCTCTGTTTCCAGACTCCTGTTCTGCCCCTCTATTTCCAGTCTCATGTTTCTCTCCCTCTGTTTCCAGACTCCTGTATCTGCCCCTCTGTTTCCAGACTTCTGTTTCTCACCCTGTGTTTCCAGACTCCTGTTTCTCCCCCTCTGTTTCCAGCCTCCTGTTTCTCCCCCTCTGTTTCCAGACTCCTATTTCTGCCCCTCTGTTTCCAGACTCCTGTTTCTCCCCCTCTGTTTCCAGACTCCTATTTGTGCCCCTCTGTTTCCAGACTCCTGTTTCTCCCCCTCTGTTTCCAGACTCCTGTTTCTGCCCCTCTGTTTCCAGCCTCCTGTTTCTCCCCCTCTGTTTCCACACTCTTGTATCTGCCCCTCTGTTTCCAGACTCTTGTTTCTCTCCCTCTGTTTCCAGACTCCTGTTTCTCCCCCTCTGTTTCCAGACTCCTGTTTCTGCCCCTCTGTTTCCAGTCTCCTGTTTCACCCCCTTTGTTTCCAGACTCCTGTTTCTCACCCTCTGTTTCCAGACTCCTGTTTCTGCCCCTCTGTTTCCAGACGCCTGTTTCTCCCACTCTGTTTCCAGACTCCTGTTTCTCACCCTCTGCTTCCAGCCTCCTGTTTCTCGCCCTCTGTTTCCAGACTCCTGTTTCTGCCCCTCTGTTTCCACACTCCTGTTTCTGCCCCACTGTTTCCAGACTCCTGTTTCTCACCATCTGTTTCCAGACTCCTGTTTCTGCCCCTCTGTTTCCAGACTCCTGTTTCTCCCCCTCTGTTTCCAGTCTCCTGTTTCTCCACCTCTGTTTCCAGACTCCTGTTTCTCACCCTCTGTTTCCAGACTCCTGTTTCTCCCCCTCTGTTTCGAGCCACCTGTTTCTGCCCCTCTGTTTCCAGCCTCCTGTTTCTCCCCCTCTGTTTCCAAACTCCTGTTTCTGCCACTCTGTTTCCAGACTCCTGTTTCTGCCCCTCTGTTTCCAGACTCCTGTTTCTGCCCCTCTGTTTCCAGCCTCCTGTTTCTCCCCCTCTGTTTCCAGACTCCTGTTTCTCCTCCTCAGTTTACAGGCTCCTGTTTCTCCCCCTCTGTTTTCAGACTCCTGTTTCTGCCCCTCTGTTTCCAGACTCCTGTTTCTGCCCCTCTGTTTCCAGCCTCCTGTTTCTCACCCTCTGTTTCCAGACTCCTGTTTCTCCCCCTCTGTTTCCAGACTCCTGTTTCTGCCCCTCTGTTTCCAGTCTCCTGTTTCTGCCCCTCTGTTTCCAGACTCCTGTTTCTCACCCTCTGTTTCCAGACACCTGTTTCTGCCCCTCTGTTTCCAGACGCCTGTTTCTCCTCCTCTGTTTCCAGACTCCTGTTTCTCACCCTCTGTTTCCAGCCTCCTGTTTCTCACCCTCTGTTTCCAGCCTCCTGTTTCTGCCCCTCTGTTTCCACGCTCCTGTTTCTGCCCCACTGTTTCCAGACTCCTGTTTCACACCCTCTGTTTCCAGACTCCTGTTTCTGCCCCTCTGTTTCCAGACTCCGGTTTCTGCCCCTCTGTTTCCAGACTCCTGTTTCTCACCCTCTGTTTCCAGCCTCCTGTTTCTCGCCCTCTGTTTCCAGACTCCTGTTTCTGCCGCTCTGTTTCCAGACTGCTGTTTCTGCCCCTCTGTTTCCAGACTCCTGTTTCTGCCCCTCTGTTTCCAGCCTCCTGATTCAGCCCCTCTGTTTCCAGACTCCTGTTTCTCGCCCTGTTTGCAGACCCCTGTTTCTCCCCCTCTGTTTTCAGACTCCTGTTTCTGCCCCTCTGTTTCCAGACTCCTGTTTCTCCCCCTCTGTTTCCAGACTCCTGTTTCTCCCCCTCTGTTTCCAGACTCCTGTTTCTCCCCCTCTGTATCCAGACTCCTGTTTCTCCACCTTTGTTTCCAGACTCCTGTTTCTCCTCCTCTGTTTCCAGACTCCTGTTTCTCCCCCTCTGTTTCCAGACTCCTGTTTCTGCACCTCTGTTTCATGACTCCTGTTTCTCACCCTCTGTTTCCAGTCTCCTCTTTCTGCCCCTCTGTTTCCAGCCTCCTGTTTCTGCCCCTCTGTTTCCAGTCTCCTGTTTCTCTCCCTCTGTTTCCAGACTCCTGTTCTGCCCCTCTATTTCCAGTCTCCTGTTCCTCTCCCTCTGTTTCCAGACTCCTGTATCTGCCCCTCTGTTTCCAGACTTCTGTTTCTCACCCTGTGTTTCCAGACTCCTGTTTCTCCCACTCTGTTTCCAGCCTCCTGTTTCTCCCCCTCTGTTTCCAGACTCCTATTTCTGCCCCTCTGTTTCCAGACTCCTGTTTCTCACCATCTGTTTCCAGACTCCTGTTTCTCCCCCTCTGTTTCCAGACTCCTGTTTCTGCCCCTCTGTTTCCAGCCTCCTGTTTCTCCCCCTCTGTTTCCACACTCTTGTATCTGCCCCACTGTTTCCAGACTCTTGTTTCTCCCCCTCTGTTTCCAGACTCCTGTTTCTCCCCCTCTGTTTCCAGACTCCTGTTTCTGCCCCTCTGTTTCCAGTCTCCTGTTTCACCCCCTTTGTTTCCAGACTCCTGTTTCTCACCCTCTGTTTCCAGACTCCTGTTTCTGCCCCTCTGTTTCCAGACGCCTGTTTCTCCCCCTCTGTTTCCAGACTCCTGTTTCTCACCCTCTGTTTCCAGCCTCCTGTTTCTCACCATCTGTTTCCAGCCTACTGTTTCTCCCCCTCTGTTTCCACACTCCTGTTTCTGCCCCACTGTTTCCTGGCTCCTGTTTCTCACCATCTGTTTCCAGACTCCTGTTTCTGCCCCTCTGTTTCCAGACTCCTGTTTCTGCCCCTCTGTTTCCAGACTCCGGTTTCAGCCCCTCTGTTTCCAGACTCCTCTTTCTCACCCACTGTTTCCTGACTCCTGTTTCTCCCCCTCTGTTTCCAGGCTCCAGTTTCTTCCCCTCTGTTTCCAGCCTCCTGTTTCTCCCTCTCTGTTTCCAGACTCCTGTTTTTCCCCCTCTGTCTCCAGACTCCTGTTTCTCCCCCTCTGTTTCCAGACTCCTGTTTCTGCCCCTCTGTTTCCAGCCTCCTGTTTCTGCCCCTCTGTTTCCAGCCTCCTGTTTCTGCCCCTCTGTTTTCAGACTCCTGTTTCTGCCCCACTGTTTCCAGACTCCGGTTTCTGCCCCTCTGTTTCCAGACTCCTCTTTCTCACCCTCTGTTTCCTGACTCCTGTTTCTCCCCCTCTGTTTCCAGGCTCCTGTTTCTTCCCCTCTGTTTCCAGCCTCCTGTTTCTCCCCCTCTGTTTCCAGACTCCTGTTTCTCCCCCTCTGTTTTCAGATACCTGTTTCTGCCCCTCTGTTTCCAGACTCCTGTTTCTCTCCCTCTGTTTCCAGACTCCTGTTTCTGCCCCTCTATTTCCAGTCTCCTGTTTCTCTCCCTCTGTTTCCAGACTCCTGTTTCTGCCCCTCTGTTTCCAGACTTCTGTTTCTCACCCTGTGTTTCCAGACTCCTGTTTCTCCCCCTCTGTTTCCAGGCTCCTGATTCTCCCCCTCTGTTTTCAGACTCCTGATTCTGCCCCTCTGTTTCCAGACTCCTGTTTCTCCCCCTCTGTTTCCAGACTCCTGCTTCTCCCCCTCTGTTTCCAGCCTCCTGTTTCTGCCCCTCTGTTTCGAGACTCCTGTTTCTGCCCCTCTGTTTCCAGACTCCTGTTTCTCCCCCTCTGTTCCCAGACTCTTGTTTCTCCCCCTCTGTTTCCAGACTCCTGTTTCTCCCCCTCTGTTTCCAGACTCCTGTTTCTCACCCTCTGTTTCCAGCCTCCTGTTTCTCAACCTCTGTTTCCAGCCTCCTGTTTCTCCCCGTCTGTTTCCACACTCCTTTTTCTGCCCCACTGTTTCCCGACTCCTGTTTCTCACCCTCTGTTTCCAGACTCCTGTTTCTGCCCCTCTGTTTCCAGACTCCTGTTTCTGCCCCTCTGTTTCCAGACTCCGGTTTCTGCCCCTCTGTTTCCAGACTCCTCTTTCTCACCCTCTGTTTCCAGACTCCTGTTTCTGCCCCTCTGTTTCCAGACTCCTGTTTCTGCCCCTCTGTTTCCAGGCTCCTGTTTCTGCCCCTCTGTTTCCAGCCTCCTGTTTCTGCCCCTCTGTTTCCAGTCTCCTGTTTCTCCCCCTCTGTTTGCAGACCCCTGTTTCTCCCCCTCTGTTTTCAGACTCCTGTTTCTCCCCCTCTGTTACCAGACTCCTGTTTCTCCACCTCTGTTTCCAGACTCCTTTTTCTGCCCTCCTGTTTCCAGACTCCTGTTTCTCACCCTCTGTTTCCAGTCTCTTCTTTCTGCCCCTCTGTTTCCAGCCTCCTGTTTCTGCCCCTCTGTTTCCAGTCTCCTGTTTCTCTCCCTCTGTTTCCAGACTCCTGTTTCTGCCCCTCTGTTTCCAGCCTCCTGTTTCTGCCCCTCTGTTTCCAGTCTCCTGTTTCTCTCCCTCTGTTTCCAGACTCCTGTTTCTGCCCCTCTGTTTCCAGACTCCTGTTTCTGCCCCTCTGTTTCCAGACTCCTGTTTCTCCCCCTCTGTTTCCAGCCTCCTGTTTCTCCCCCGCTGTTTCCAGACTCCTATTTCAGCCCCTCTGTTTCCAGACTCCTGTTTCTCACCATCTGTTTCCAGACTCCTGTTTCTCCCCCTCTGTTTCCAGACTCCTGTTTCTGCCCCTCTGTTTCCAGACTCTTGTTTCTCCCCTCTGTTTCCAGACTCCTGTTTCTGCCCCTCTGTTTCCAGACTCCTGTTTCTGCCCCTCTGTTTCCAGCCTCCTGTTTCTCCCCCTCTGTTTCCAGACTCTTGTTTCTCCACCTCTGTTTTCAGACTCCTGTTTCTCCCCCTCTGTTTCCAGACTCCTGTTTCTCACCCTCTGTTTCCAGACTCCTGTTTCTGCCCCTCTGTTACCAGCCTCCTGTATCTGCCCCTCTGTTTCCAGCCTCCTGTTTCTCCCCCTCTGTTTCCAGACTCCTGTTTCTCCTCCTCTGTTTTCAGACTCCTGTTTCTCCCCATCTGTTTTCAGACACCTGTTTCTGCCCCTCTGTTTCCAGACTCCTGTTTCTCCCCCTCTGTTTCCAGACTCCTGTTTCTCCCCCTCTGTTTACAGACTCCTGTTTCTCCCCCTCTGTTTCCAGCCTCCTGTTTCTCCCCCTCTGTTTCCAAACTCCTGTTTCTGCCCCTCTGTTTCCAGACTCCTGTTTCTGCCCCACTGTTTCCAGACTCCTCTTTCTGCCCCTCTGTTTCCAGCCTCCTGTTTCTCCCCCTCTGTTTCCAGACTCCTGTTTCTCCCCTTCTGTTTCCAGACTCCTGTTTCTGCCCCTCTGTTTCCAGACTCCTGTTTCTGCCCCTCTGTTACCAGCCTCCTGTATCTGCCCCTCTGTTTCCAGCCTCCTGTTTCTCCCCCTCTGTTTCCAGACTACTGTTTCTCCTCCTCTGTTTTCAGACTCCTGTTTCTCCCCATCTGTTTTCAGACTCCTGTTTCTGCCCCTCTGTTTCCAGACTCCTGTTTCTCCCCCTCTGTTTCCGGACTCCTGTTTCTCCCCCTCTGCTTCCAGACTCCTGTTTCTCGCCCTGTTTGCAGACCCCTGTTTCTCCCCCTCTGTTTTCAGACTCCTGTTTCTGCCCCTCTGTTTCCAGACTCCTGTTTCTCCCCCTCTGTTTCCAGACTCCTGTTTCTCCCCCTCTGTTTCCAGACTCCTGTTTCTCCCCCTCTGTTTCCAGACTCCTGTTTCTCCCCCTTTGTTTCCAGACTCCTGTTTCTCCTCCTCTGTTTCCAGACTCCTGTTTCTCCCCCTCTGTTTCCAGACTGCTGTTTCTGCCCCTCTGTTTCATGACTCCTGTTTCTCACCCTCTGTTTCCAGTCTCCTCTTTCTGCCCCTCTGTTTCCAGCCTCCTGTTTCTGCCCCTCTGTTTCCAGTCTCCTGTTTCTCTCCCTCTGTTTCCAGACTCCTGTTCTGCCCCTCTATTTCCAGTCTCCTGTTACTCTCCCTCTGTTTCCAGACTCCTGTATCTGCCCCTCTGTTTCCAGACTTCTGTTTCTCACCCTGTGTTTCCAGACTCCTGTTTCTCCCACTCTGTTTCCAGCCTCCTGTTTCTCCCCCTCTGTTTCCAGACTCCTATTTCTGCCCCTCTGTTTCCAGACTCCTGTTTCTCACCATCTGTTTCCAGACTCCTGTTTCTCCCCCTCTGTTTCCAGACTCCTGTTTCTGCCCCTCTGTTTCCAGCCTCCTGTTCCTCCCCCTCTGTTTCCACACTCTTGTATCTGCCCCTCTGTTTCCAGACTCTTGTTTCTCCCCCTCTGTTTCCAGACTCCTGTTTCTCCCCCTCTGTTTCCAGACTCCTGTTTCTGCCCCTCTGTTTCCAGTCTCCTGTTTCACCCCCTTTGTTTCCAGACTCCTGTTTCTCACCCTCTGTTTCCAGACTACTGTTTCTGCCCCTCTGTTTCCAGACGCCTGTTTCTCCCCCTCTGTTTCCAGACTCCTGTTTCTCACCCTCTGTTTCCAGCCTCCTGTTTCTCACCCTCTGTTTCCAGCCTACTGTTTCTCACCCTCTGTTTCCACACTCCTGTTTCTGCCCCACTGTTTCCAGGCTCCTGTTTCTCACCATCTGTTTCCAGACTCCTGTTTCTGCCCCTCTGTTTCCAGACTCCTGTTTCTGCCCCTCTGTTTCCAGACTCCGGTTTCAGCCCCTCTGTTTCCAGACTCCTCTTTCTCACCCACTGTTTCCTGACTCCTGTTTCTCCCCCTCTGTTTCCAGGCTCCAGTTTCTTCCCCTCTGTTTCCAGCCTCCTGTTTCTCCCCCTCTGTTTCCAGACTCCTGTTTCTCCCCCTCTGTTTCCAGACTCCTGTTTCTCCCCCTCTGTTTCCAGACTCCTGTTTCTGCCCCTCTGTTTCCAGCCTCCTGTTTCTGCCCCTCTGTTTCCAGCCTCCTGTTTCTCCCCCTCTGTTTTCAGACTCCTGTTTCTGCCCCACTGTTTCCAGACTCCGGTTTCTGCCCCTCTGTTTCCAGACACCTCTTTCTCACCCTCTGTTTCCTGACTCCTGTTTCTCCCCCTCTGTTTCCAGGCTCCTGTTCCTTCCCCTCTGTTTCCAGCCTCCTGTTTCTCCCCCTCTGTTTCCAGACTCCTGTTTCTCCCCCTCTGTTTTCAGATTACTGTTTCTGCCCCTCTGTTTCCAGACTCCTGTTTCTCTCCCTCTGTTTCCAGACTCCTGTTTCTGCCCCTCTGTTTCCAGACTTCTGTTTCTCACCCTGTGTTTCCAGACTCCTGTTTCTCCCCCTCTGTTTCCAGGCTCCTGATTCTCCCCCTCTGTTTTCAGAATCCTGATTCTGCCCCTCTGTTTCCAGACTCCTGTTTCTCCCCCTCTGTTTCCAGACTCCTGCTTCTCCCCCTCTGTTTCCAGCCTCCTGTTTCTGCCCCTCTGTTTCGAGACTCCTGTTTCTGCCCCTCTGTTTCCAGACTCCTGTTTCTCCCCCTCTGTTCCCAGACTCTTGTTTCTCCCCCTCTGTTTCCAGACTCCTGTTTCTCCTCCTCTGTTTCCAGACTCCTGTTTCTCCCCCTCTGTTTCCAGACTGCTGTTTCTGCCCCTCTGTTTCATGACTCCTGTTTCTCACCCTCTGTTTCCAGTCTCCTCTTTCTGCCCCTCTGTTTCCAGCCGCCTGTTTCTGCCCCTCTGTTTCCAGTCTCCTGTTTCTCTCCCTCTGTTTCCAGACTCCTGTTCTGCCCCTCTATTTCCAGTCTCCTGTTACTCTCCCTCTGTTTCCAGACTCCTGTATCTGCCCCTCTGTTTCCAGACTTCTGTTTCTCACCCTGTGTTTCCAGACTCCTGTTTCTCCCACTCTGTTTCCAGCCTCCTGTTTCTCCCCCTCTGTTTCCAGACTCCTATTTCTGCCCCTCTGTTTCCAGACTCCTGTTTCTCACCATCTGTTTCCAGACTCCTGTTTCTCCCCCTCTGTTTCCAGACTCCTGTTTCTGCCCCTCTGTTTCCAGCCTCCTGTTTCTCCCCCTCTGTTTCCACACTCTTGTATCTGCCCCTCTGTTTCCAGACTCTTGTTTCTCCCCCTCTGTTTCCAGACTCCTGTTTCTCCCCCTCTGTTTCCAGACTCCTGTTTCTGCCCCTCTGTTTCCAGTCTCCTGTTTCACCCCCTTTGTTTCCAGACTCCTGTTTCTCACCCTCTG
Organism: Carcharhinus amblyrhynchos; assembly: GCF_965287045.1. NCBI lineage: Eukaryota > Metazoa > Chordata > Chondrichthyes > Carcharhiniformes > Carcharhinidae > Carcharhinus > Carcharhinus amblyrhynchos. The sequence continues at coordinate 10,203 of NW_027650041.1, read as the reverse complement.
TTTCCAGACTACTGTTTCTGCCCCTCTGTTTCCAGACGCCTGTTTCTCCCCCTCTGTTTCCAGACTCCTGTTTCTCACCCTCTGTTTCCAGCCTCCTGTTTCTCACCCTCTGTTTCCAGCCTACTGTTTCTCCCCCTCTGTTTCCACACTCCTGTTTCTGCCCCACTGTTTCCAGGCTCCTGTTTCTCACCATCTGTTTCCAGACTCCTGTTTCTGCCCCTCTGTTTCCAGACTCCTGTTTCTGCCCCTCTGTTTCCAGACTCCGGTTTCAGCCCCTCTGTTTCCAGACTCCTCTTTCTCACCCACTGTTTCCTGACTCCTGTTTCTCCCCCTCTGTTTCCAGGCTCCAGTTTCTTCCCCTCTGTTTCCAGCCTCCTGTTTCTCCCCCTCTGTTTCCAGACTCCTGTTTCTCCCCCTCTGTTTCCAGACTCCTGTTTCTCCCCCTCTGTTTCCAGACTCCTGTTTCTGCCCCTCTGTTTCCAGCCTCCTGTTTCTGCCCCTCTGTTTCCAGCCTCCTGTTTCTCCCCCTCTGTTTTCAGACTCCTGTTTCTGCCCCACTGTTTCCAGACTCCGGTTTCTGCCCCTCTGTTTCCAGACACCTCTTTCTCACCCTCTGTTTCCTGACTCCTGTTTCTCCCCCTCTGTTTCCAGGCTCCTGTTCCTTCCCCTCTGTTTCCAGCCTCCTGTTTCTCCCCCTCTGTTTCCAGACTCCTGTTTCTCCCCCTCTGTTTTCAGATTACTGTTTCTGCCCCTCTGTTTCCAGACTCCTGTTTCTCTCCCTCTGTTTCCAGACTCCTGTTTCTGCCCCTCTGTTTCCAGACTTCTGTTTCTCACCCTGTGTTTCCAGACTCCTGTTTCTCCCCCTCTGTTTCCAGGCTCCTGATTCTCCCCCTCTGTTTTCAGAATCCTGATTCTGCCCCTCTGTTTCCAGACTCCTGTTTCTCCCCCTCTGTTTCCAGACTCCTGCTTCTCCCCCTCTGTTTCCAGCCTCCTGTTTCTGCCCCTCTGTTTCGAGACTCCTGTTTCTGCCCCTCTGTTTCCAGACTCCTGTTTCTCCCCCTCTGTTCCCAGACTCTTGTTTCTCCCCCTCTGTTTCCAGACTCCTGTTTCTCCCCCTCTGTTTCCAGACTCCTGTTTCTCACCCTCTGTTTCCAGCCTCCTGTTTCTCACCCTCTGTTTCCAGCCTCCTGTTTCTCCCCGTCTGTTTCCACACTCCTTTTTCTGCCCCACTGTTTCCCGACTCCTGTTTCTCACCCTCTGTTTCCAGACTCCTGTTTCTGCCCCTCTGTTTCCAGACTCCTGTTTCTGCCCCCCTGTTTCCAGACTCCTCTTTCTCACCCTCTGTTTCCAGACTCCTGTTTCTGCCCCTCTGTTTCCAGACTCCTGTTTCTGCCCCTCTGTTTCCAGGCTCCTGTTTCTGCCCCTCTGTTTCCAGCCTCCTGTTTCTGCCCCTCTGTTTCCAGTCTCCTGTTTCTCCCCCTCTGTTTGCAGACCCCTGTTTCTCCCCCTCTGTTTTCAGACTCCTGTTTCTCCCCCTCTGTTACCAGACTCCTGTTTCTCCACCTCTGTTTCCAGACTCCTTTTTCTGCCCCCCTGTTTCCAGACTCCTGTTTCTCACCCTCTGTTTCCAGTCTCTTCTTTCTGCCCCTCTGTTTCCAGCCTCCTGTTTCTGCCCCTCTGTTTCCAGTCTCCTGTTTCTCTCCCTCTGTTTCCAGACTCCTGTTTCTGCCCCTCTGTTTCCAGACTCCTGTTTCTGCCCCTCTGTTTCCAGAATTCCGTTTCTCACCCTGTGTTTCCAGACTCCTGTTTCTCCCCCTCTGTTTCCAGCCTCCTGTTTCTCCCCCTCTGTTTCCAGACTCCTATTTCAGCCCCTCTGTTTCCAGACTCCTGTTTCTCACCATCTGTTTCCAGACTCCTGTTTCTCCCCCTCTGTTTCCAGACTCCTGTTTCTGCCCCTCTGTTTCCAGACTCTTGTTTCTCCCCTCTGTTTCCAGACTCCTGTTTCTGCCCCTCTGTTTCCAGACTCCTGTTTCTGCCCCTCTGTTTCCAGCCTCCTGTTTCTCCCCCTCTGTTTCCAGACTCTTGTTTCTCCACCTCTGTTTTCAGACTCCTGTTTCTCCCCCTCTGTTTCCAGACTCCTGTTTCTCACCCTCTGTTTCCAGACTCCTGTTTCTGCCCCTCTGTTACCAGCCTCCTGTATCTGCCCCTCTGTTTCCAGCCTCCTGTTTCTCCCCCTCTGTTTCCAGACTCCTGTTTCTCCTCCTCTGTTTTCAGACTCCTGTTTCTCCCCATCTGTTTTCAGACTCCTGTTTCTGCCCCTCTGTTTCCAGACTCCTGTTTCTCCCCCTCTGTTTCCTGACTCCTGTTTCTCCCCCTCTGTTTCCAGACTCCTGTTTCTCCCCCTCTGTTTACAGACTCCTGTTTCTCCCCCTCTGTTTCCAGCCTCCTGTTTCTCCCCCTCTGTTTCCAAACTCCTGTTTCTGCCCCTCTGTTTCCAGACTCCTGTTTCTGCCCCACTGTTTCCAGACTCCTCTTTCTGCCCCTCTGTTTCCAGCCTCCTGTTTCTCCCCCTCTGTTTCCAGACTCCTGTTTCTCCCCTTCTGTTTCCAGACTCCTGTTTCTGCCCCTCTGTTTCCAGACTCCTGTTTCTGCCCCTCTGTTACCAGCCTCCTGTATCTGCCCCTCTGTTTCCAGCCTCCTGTTTCTCCCCCTCTGTTTCCAGACTCCTGTTTCTCCTCCTCTGTTTTCAGACTCCTGTTTCTCCCCATCTGTTTTCAGACTCCTGTTTCTGCCCCTCTGTTTCCAGACTCCTGTTTCTCCCCCTCTGTTTCCAGACTCCTGTTTCTCCCCCTCTGTTTCCAGACTCCTGTTTCTCCTCCTCTGTTTACAGACTCCTGTTTCTCCCCCTCTGTTTCCAGCCTCCTGTTTCTCCCCCTCTGTTTCCAAACTCCTGTTTCTGCCCCTCTGTTTCCAGACTCCTGTTTCTCCCCCTCTGTTTCCAGACTCCTGTTTCTGCCCCTCTGTTTCCTGACTTCTGTTTCTCACCCTGTGTTTCCAGACTCCTGTTTCTCCCCTCTGTTTCCAGCCTCCTGTTTCTCCCCCTCGGTTTCCAGACTCCTATTTCTGCCCCTCTGTTTCCAGACTCCTGTTTCTCACCATCTGTTTCCAGACTCCTGTTTCTCCCCCTCTGTTTCCAGACTTCTGTTTCTGCCCCTCTGTTTCCAGACTCTTGTATCTCCCCCTCTGTTTCCAGACTCCTGTTTCTACTCCTCTGTTTCCAGACTCCTGTTTCTGCCCCTCTGTTTCGAGCCTCCTGATTCTGCCCCTCTGTTTCCAGCCTCCTCTTTCTCACCCTCTGTTTCCTGACTCCTGTTCCTCCCCCTCTGTTTCCAGACTCCTGTTTCTGCCCCTCTGTTTACAGACTCCTGATTCTCCCCCTCTGTTTCCAGACTCCTGTTTCTCCCCCTCTGTTTCCAGACTCCTGTTTCTCCCCCTCTGTTCCCAGTCTCCTGTTTCTCCACCTCTGTTTCCAGACTCCTGTTTCTCACCCTCTGTTTCCAGGCTCCTGTTTCTCACCCTCTGTTTCGAGCCTCCAGTTTCTGCCCCTCTGTTTCCAGCCTCCTGTTTCTCCCCCTCTGTTTCCAAAATCCTGTTTCTGCCCCTCTGTTTCCAGACTCCTGTTTCTCCCCCTCTGTTTCCAGACTCCTGTTTCTGCCCCTCTGTTTCCAGAATTCTGTTTCTCACCCTGTGTTTCCAGACTCCTGTTTCTCCCCCTCTGTTTCCAGCCTCCTGTTTCTCCCCCTCTGTTTCCAGACTCCTATTTCTGCCCCTCTGTTTCCGGACTCCTGTTTCTCACCATCTGTTTCCAGACTCCTGTTTCTCCCCCTCTGTTTCCAGACTCCTGTTTCTGCCCCTCTGTTTCCAGACTCCTGTTTCTTCCCCTCTGTTTCCAGACTCCTGTTTCTGCCCCTCTGTTTCGAGCCTCCTGATTCTGCCCCTCTGTTTCCAGCCTCCTCTTTCTCACCCTCTGTTTCCTGACTCCAGTTTCTCCCCCTCTGTTTCCAGCCTCCTGTTTCTGACCCTCTGTTTCCAGTCTCCTGTTTCTCTCCCTCTGTTTCCAGATTCCTGTTTCTCACCATCTGTTTCCAGACTCCTGTTTCTCCCACTCTGTTTCCAGACTCCTGTTTCTGCCCCTCTGTTTCCAGCCTCCTGTTTCTCCCCCTCTGTTTCCACACTCCTGTTTCTGCCCCTCTGTTTCCAGCCTCCTGTTTCTCACCCTCTGTTTCCAGACTCCTGTTTCTGCCCCTCTGTTTCCAGACGCCTGTTTCTGCCCCTCTGTTTCCAGACTCCTGTTTCTCCCCCTCTGTTTCCAGACTCCTGTTTCTCCCCCTCTGATTCCAGACTCCTGTTTCTCCCCCTCTGTTTCCGGACTCCTGTTTCTCCCCCTCTGCTTCCAGACTCCTGTTTCTGCCCCTCTGTTTCCAGACTCCTGTTTCTCACCCTTTGTTTCCAGTCTGCTCTTTCTGCCCCCCTGTTTCCAGCCTCCTGTTTCTGCCCCTCTGTTTCCAGTCTCCTGTTTCTCTCCCACTGTTTCCAGACTCCTGTTCCTCCCCCTCTGTTTCCAGCCTCCTGTTTCTGCCCCTCTGTTTCCAGACTTCTGTTTCTCACCCTGTGTTTCCAGACTCCTGTTTCTCCCCCTCTGTTTCCAGCCTCCTGTTTTTCCCCTCTGTTTCCAGACTCCTATTTCTGCCCTCTGTTTCCAGACTCCTGTTTCTCACCATCTGTTTCCAGACTCCTGTTTCTCCCCCTCTGTTTCGAGCCACCTGTTTCTGCCCCTCTGTTTCCAGCCTCCTGTTTCTCCCCCTCTGTTTCCAAACTCCTGTTTCTGCCACTCTGTTTCCAGACTCCTGTTTCTGCCCCTCTGTTTCCAGACTCCTGTTTCTGCCCCTCTGTTTCCAGCCTCCTGTTTCTCCCCCTCTGTTTCCAGACTCCTGTTTCTCCTCCTCAGTTTACAGGCTCCTGTTTCTCCCCCTCTGTTTTCAGACTCCTGTTTCTGCCCCTCTGTTTCCAGACTCCTGTTTCTGCCCCTCTGTTTCCAGCCTCCTGTTTCTCACCCTCTGTTTCCAGACTCCTGTTTCTCCCCCTCTGTTTCCAGACTCCTGTTTCTGCCCCTCTGTTTCCAGTCTCCTGTTTCTGCCCCTCTTTTTCCAGACTCCTGTTTCTCACCCTCTGTTTCCAGACTCCTGTTTCTGCCCCTCTGTTTCCAGACGCCTGTTTCTCTCCTCTGTTTCCAGACTCCTGTTTCTCACCCTCTGTTTCCAGCCTCCTGTTTCTCACCCTCTGTTTCCAGCCTCCTGTTTCTGCCCCTCTGTTTCCACGCTCCTGTTTCTGCCCCACTGTTTCCAGACTCCTGTTTCACACCCTCTGTTTCCAGACTCCTGTTTCTGCCCCTCTGTTTCCAGACTCCGGTTTCTGCCCCTCTGGTTCCAGACTCCTGTTTCTCACCCTCTGTTTCCAGCCCCCTGTTTCTCGCCCTCTGTTTCCAGACTCCTGTTTCTGCCGCTCTGTTTCCAGACTGCTGTTTCAGCCCCTCTGTTTCCAGACTCCTGTTTCTGCCCCTCTGTTTCCAGCCTCCTGATTCAGCCCCTCTGTTTCCAGACTCCTGTTTCTCGCCCTGTTTGCAGACCCCTGTTTCTCCCCCTCTGTTTTCAGACTCCTGTTTCTGCCCCTCTGTTTCCAGACTCCTGTTTCTCCCCCTCTGTTTCCAGACTCCTGTTTCTCCCCCTCTGTTTCCAGACTCCTGTTTCTCCCCCTCTGTTTCCAGACTCCTGTTTCTCCCCCTCTGTATCCAGACTCCTGTTTCTCCTCCTCTGTTTCCAGACTCCTGTTTCTCCCCCTCTGTTTCCAGACTCCTGTTTCTGCACCTCTGTTTCATGACTCCTGTTTCTCACCCTCTGTTTCCAGTCTCCTCTTTCTGCCCCTCTGTTTCCAGCCTCCTGTTTCTGCCCCTCTGTTTCCAGTCTCCTGTTTCTCTCCCTCTGTTTCCAGACTCCTGTTCTGCCCCTCTATTTCCAGTCTCCTGTTCCTCTCCCTCTGTTTCCAGACTCCTGTATCTGCCCCTCTGTTTCCAGACTTCTGTTTCTCACCCTGTGTTTCCAGACTCCTGTTTCTCCCACTCTGTTTCCAGCCTCCTGTTTCTCCCCCTCTGTTTCCAGACTCCTATTTCTGCCCCTCTGTTTCCAGACTCCTGTTTCTCACCATCTGTTTCCAGACTCCTGTTTCTCCCCCTCTGTTTCCAGACTCCTGTTTCTGCCCCTCTGTTTCCAGCCTCCTGTTTCTCCCCCTCTGTTTCCACACTCTTGTATCTGCCCCTCTGTTTCCAGACTCTTGTTTCTCCCCCTCTGTTTCCAGACTCCTGTTTCTCCCCCTCTGTTTCCAGACTCCTGTTTCTGCCCCTCTGTTTCCAGTCTCCTGTTTCACCCCCTTTGTTTCCAGACTCCTGTTTCTCACCCTCTGTTTCCAGACTCCTGTTTCTGCCCCTCTGTTTCCAGACGCCTGTTTCTCCCCCTCTGTTTCCAGACTCCTGTTTCTCACCCTCTGTTTCCAGCCTCCTGTTTCTCACCATCTGTTTCCAGCCTACTGTTTCTCCCCCTCTGTTTCCACACTCCTGTTTCTGCCCCACTGTTTCCAGGCTCCTGTTTCTCACCATCTGTTTCCAGACTCCTGTTTCTGCCCCTCTGTTTCCAGACTCCTGTTTCTGCCCCTCTGTTTCCAGACTCCGGTTTCAGCCCCTCTGTTTCCAGACTCCTCTTTCTCACCCACTGTTTCCTGACTCCTGTTTCTCCCCCTCTGTTTCCAGGCTCCAGTTTCTTCCCCTCTGTTTCCAGCCTCCTGTTTCTCCCTCTCTGTTTCCAGACTCCTGTTTCTCCCCCTCTGTCTCCAGACTCCTGTTTCTCCCCCTCTGTTTCCAGACTCCTGTTTCTGCCCCTCTGTTTCCAGCCTCCTGTTTCTGCCCCTCTGTTTCCAGCCTCCTGTTTCTGCCCCTCTGTTTTCAGACTCCTGTTTCTGCCCCACTGTTTCCAGACTCCGGTTTCTGCCCCTCTGTTTCCAGACTCCTCTTTCTCACCCTCTGTTTCCTGACTCCTGTTTCTCCCCCTCTGTTTCCAGGCTCCTGTTTCTTCCCCTCTGTTTCCAGCCTCCTGTTTCTCCCCCTCTGTTTCCAGACTCCTGTTTCTCCCCCTCTGTTTTCAGATTCCTGTTTCTGCCCCTCTGTTTCCAGACTCCTGTTTCTCTCCCTCTGTTTCCAGACTCCTGTTTCTGCCCCTCTATTTCCAGTCTCCTGTTTCTCTCCCTCTGTTTCCAGACTCCTGTTTCTGCCCCTCTGTTTCCAGACTTCTGTTTCTCACCCTGTGTTTCCAGACTCCTGTTTCTCCCCCTCTGTTTCCAGGCTCCTGATTCTCCCCCTCTGTTTTCAGACTCCTGATTCTGCCCCTCTGTTTCCAGACTCCTGTTTCTCCCCCTCTGTTTCCAGACTCCTGCTTCTCCCCCTCTGTTTCCAGCCTCCTGTTTCTGCCCCTCTGTTTCGAGACTCCTGTTTCTGCCCCTCTGTTTCCAGACTCCTGTTTCTCCCCCTCTGTTCCCAGACTCTTGTTTCTCCCCCTCTGTTTCCAGACTCCTGTTTCTCCCCCTCTGTTTCCAGACTCCTGTTTCTCACCCTCTGTTTCCAGCCTCCTGTTTCACAACCTCTGTTTCCAGCCTCCTGTTTCTCCCCGTCTGTTTCCACACTCCTTTTTCTGCCCCACTGTTTCCCGACTCCTGTTTCTCACCCTCTGTTTCCAGACTCCTGTTTCTGCCCCTCTGTTTCCAGACTCCTGTTTCTGCCCCTCTGTTTCCAGACTCCGGTTTCTGCCCCTCTGTTTCCAGACTCCTCTTTCTCACCCTCTGTTTCCAGACTCCTGTTTCTGCCCCTCTGTTTCCAGACTCCTGTTTCTGCCCCTCTGTTTCCAGCCTCCTGTTTCTCCCCCTCTGTTTCCAGACTCCTGTTTCTCCTCCTCAGTTTACAGGCTCCTGTTTCTCCCCCTCTGTTTTCAGACTCCTGTTTCTGCCCCTCTGTTTCCAGACTCCTGTTTCTGCCCCTCTGTTTCCAGCCTCCTGTTTCTCACCCTCTGTTTCCAGACTCCTGTTTCTCCCCCTCTGTTTCCAGACTCCTGTTTCTGCCCCTCTGTTTCCAGTCTCCTGTTTCTGCCCCTCTTTTTCCAGACTCCTGTTTCTCACCCTCTGTTTCCAGACTCCTGTTTCTGCCCCTCTGTTTCCAGACGCCTGTTTCTCTCCTCTGTTTCCAGACTCCTGTTTCTCACCCTCTGTTTCCAGCCTCCTGTTTCTCACCCTCTGTTTCCAGCCTCCTGTTTCTGCCCCTCTGTTTCCACGCTCCTGTTTCTGCCCCACTGTTTCCAGACTCCTGTTTCACACCCTCTGTTTCCAGACTCCTGTTTCTGCCCCTCTGTTTCCAGACTCCGGTTTCTGCCCCTCTGTTTCCAGACTCCTGTTTCTCACCCTCTGTTTCCAGCCTCCTGTTTCTCGCCCTCTGTTTCCAGACTCCTGTTTCTGCCGCTCTGTTTCCAGACTGCTGTTTCAGCCCCTCTGTTTCCAGACTCCTGTTTCTGCCCCTCTGTTTCCAGCCTCCTGATTCAGCCCCTCTGTTTCCAGACTCCTGTTTCTCGCCCTGTTTGCAGACCCCTGTTTCTCCCCCTCTGTTTTCAGACTCCTGTTTCTGCCCCTCTGTTTCCAGACTCCTGTTTCTCCCCCTCTGTTTCCAGACTCCTGCTTCTCCCCCTCTGTTTCCAGACTCCTGTTTCTCCCCCTCTGTTTCCAGACTCCTGTTTCTCCCCCTCTGTATCCAGACTCCTGTTTCTCCTCCTCTGTTTCCAGACTCCTGTTTCTCCCCCTCTGTTTCCAGACTCCTGTTTCTGCACCTCTGTTTCATGACTCCTGTTTCTCACCCTCTGTTTCCAGTCTCCTCTTTCTGCCCCTCTGTTTCCAGCCTCCTGTTTCTGCCCCTCTGTTTCCAGTCTCCTGTTTCTCTCCCTCTGTTTCCAGACTCCTGTTCTGCCCCTCTATTTCCAGTCTCCTGTTCCTCTCCCTCTGTTTCCAGACTCCTGTATCTGCCCCTCTGTTTCCAGACTTCTGTTTCTCACCCTGTGTTTCCAGACTCCTGTTTCTCCCACTCTGTTTCCAGCCTCCTGTTTCTCCCCCTCTGTTTCCAGACTCCTATTTCTGCCCCTCTGTTTCCAGACTCCTGTTTCTCACCATCTGTTTCCAGACTCCTGTTTCTCCCCCTCTGTTTCCAGACTCCTGTTTCTGCCCCTCTGTTTCCAGCCTCCTGTTTCTCCCCCTCTGTTTCCACACTCTTGTATCTGCCCCTCTGTTTCCAGACTCTTGTTTCTCCCCCTCTGTTTCCAGACTCCTGTTTCTCCCCCTCTGTTTCCAGACTCCTGTTTCTGCCCCTCTGTTTCCAGTCTCCTGTTTCACCCCCTTTGTTTCCAGACTCCTGTTTCTCACCCTCTGTTTCCAGACTCCTGTTTTCTGCCCCTCTGTTTCCAGACGCCTGTTTCTCCCCCTCTGTTTCCAGACTCCTGTTTCTCACCCTCTGTTTCCAGCCTCCTGTTTCTCACCATCTGTTTCCAGCCTACTGTTTCTCCCCCTCTGTTTCCACACTCCTGTTTCTGCCCCACTGTTTCCAGGCTCCTGTTTCTCACCATCTGTTTCCAGACTCCTGTTTCTGCCCCTCTGTTTCCAGACTCCTGTTTCTGCCCCTCTGTTTCCAGACTCCGGTTTCAGCCCCTCTGTTTCCAGACTCCTGTTCTGCCCCTCTATTTCCAGTCTCCTGTTCCTCTCCCTCTGTTTCCAGACTCCTGTATCTGCCCCTCTGTTTCCAGACTTCTGTTTCTCACCCTGTGTTTCCAGACTCCTGTTTCTCCCACTCTGTTTCCAGCCTCCTGTTTCTCCCCCTCTGTTTCCAGACTCCTATTTCTGCCCCTCTGTTTCCAGACTCCTGTTTCTCACCATCTGTTTCCAGACTCCTGTTTCTCCCCCTCTGTTTCCAGACTCCTGTTTCTGCCCCTCTGTTTCCAGCCTCCTGTTTCTCCCCCTCTGTTTCCACACTCTTGTATCTGCCCCTCTGTTTCCAGACTCTTGTTTCTCCCC